>NW_006921756.1:2364827-2367001 GCF_000298275.1 Orycteropus afer afer
GGTAACTATGGGGAGGAAGTGGGAGGGGAGCTGTTGTATTGTAAATTTTGGTCAATGACATGAGACAAAGTATATGCGAATTGCTGTATGAAAAGTGAATTTACTCTGTAAATTTTCACCCAAATCAAAATAAAATTAAAAAAAAAAAAGGAAGGGAAGGACGAAATGACCAAATTGGATGTCAGAAGACTCTGAAATTTGCTCCTAAATGGAGAGTAGCTACAGCAAATGGAAGAAATGATGACGTAAAAGCTGAACAGAAGACTTTAAAATGCAGCTCGAGAAGACAAAGTGAAGTATTATAATGAAATGTGCAAAGACTTGGAGTTTGAAAGTCAAAAGGGAAGAAAACACTTGGAATTTCTCAAGGTCAAAGAATGGAAGAAAAAAATTAAAGCTTCCAATTGCAATACTGAAGGAATCTATGGGTGAAATATTGAACAATACAGGAAGCAGCAAAAGAAGATGGAAGAATACACAGAGTCACTGTACCAAAAAGAATTGGTTGACCTTCAGCCATTTCAGGAGGTAGCATATGATCGATAACTGATAGTATTGAAGGAAAAAGTCCAAGCAGCACTGAAGGAACTGGTGAAAAGGCTCCAGGAGTTGATGGAATACCCACTGAGATGTTTTAACAAACAGATGCAGCACTGGAGGCTGCTAAGAAATTTGGAAAACAGCTGCTTGGCCAATCAATTGGAAGAGATCCACATTTATGCTCATTCCAAAGAAAGGTGTTCCAAAAGAATGTGGAAATTATTGAGAAATATCATTAATATCACATGCAAGTAAAATTTTGCTGAAGATAATTCAAAACGGTTGCAACAGTATTTTAACAGGGAACTGCCAGAAATTCAAGCTAGATTCAGAAGAGGACGTGGAATGAGGGACATCACTGCTGATGTCAGACAGATCTTGGCTGAAAGCAAAGAATACCAGAAAGATGCTTACCTATGTCTTATTGACTATGGAAAGGCATTTAACTGTGTGGATCATAACAAATTATGGATAACATTGTAAAGAATGGGAATTCCAGAACACTTGATTGTGCTTATGAGGAACCTCTACACTGGACAAGAGGCAGTCCTTTGAACAAAACAAGGAGATAATGCCTGGTTTAAAATCAGGAAATGTGTGTATCAGGGTTGTATCCTTTCACTATACTTATTCAGTATGTATGCTGAGCAAATAATCAGAGAATCTGGACTATATGAAGAAGAACATGGCATCAGGATTGAAGGAAGAACCACTGTTGTTGTTGTTGTTGTTTGCCGTCGAGTCAGCCCTGACTCATAGTGACCCCTCCTTGGGTTTCCGAGGCAGTATCACTACGGAAGTAGGATTGCCCAACCTTCCTTCCGAGGAGTGGCTGGTAGGTTTGAACCGCCAGCCTTCTGGTGAGCAGTCAAGTGCCTTAGGCACTATGCTACCAGAGCTCCTGGAAGAACCATTAGCAACTTACAATATTCAGAAAATAGAACCTTGCTGGCTGGAAATGAAGATGACTTGAAGCACTTTGAAGATTAAAGACTACAGCCTTCAGTATGGATTACAACTTAACATAAAGAAAACAAAATTCCTCACAACTGAATCAATAAGTAACTTCATCATAAATGGAGAAAAGACTGAAGTTGCCAAGGATTTCATTTTACCTGGATCCATAATGAATATCCATGGAAGAAGCAATAAATAAATCAAATGACATATTGCATTGGGTAAATGTGATGCAAAAGACCTCTTTAAAGTATTAAAGAGCAAAGATATCACTTAGAAGACTAAGGTATACCTAAGCCACGGTATTTTCAATAGTCTCATATACATGTGATAGCTGGACAATGAAAAATTAATGCATTGGAATTGTGGTGTACGCAAAGAATATTGAATGTACTTTGGATTGATAGAAGAACAAATCTGTCTTGGAGAAAGGACAACTAGAATGCTCCTTAGAAGTGAGAATGGTGAGACTTCATCTCTTGTACTTTGATCATGTAATCAGGAAGGACCAGTCCCTGGAGAAGGATATCATGCTTTGTAAAGTAGTTGTTGTTATTGTTATGTGCCGTCAAGTCAGACCCAACTCATAGCGGCCCCTCCTTGGGTTGCCGAGGCAGTATCACTACAGAAGTAGATTGCCCAAACTTCCTTCCAAGGAGTGGCTGGTGGGTTTGAAC
>NW_006921756.1:2377575-2391860 GCF_000298275.1 Orycteropus afer afer
TGCTCTTCTGGCCTGCTTCTTCGGGTGTCCCTGAGTTGTCTCACCTGTATCCCTGGGGACTAGATAGAAATGTAAATAATGTACATGGAAATGTTGTGAGGGAGGAACCATGGAAAAAAGTATAAGAAACCCTAACATGGGAACTGATCAGTTTTGCCATCTGCTAGGTTTAAAATGAGCCATTCCAGAAACAGAAAGGGGGATCTCACTACCATCAAGATAGAAAAACCAGAAGTAGACTGCATCCTTGGATTTGAGATCCTGTGCAGAGAGATGGCAGAGAGACAGCGGCAGCAGGGGCAACAGAACCAAGAGACTGGCATGAGACAGAGTGGCAACTTTCCCATCCTCACAGAGCAAGAAAGCTGAGTGCCTTTGGGCAGGAGGCTTGCTGGCAGAGGGGTACCTCTGTAGGAACCTATTGTTGTTGTTGTTGTTATGTGCCGTCGAGTCAAACCCAACTCATAGGGACCCCTCCTTGGGTTTCCGAGGCAGTATCACTACGGAAGTAGGATTGCCCAACCTTCCTTCCAAGGAGTGGCTGGTGCGGTTTGAACCGCCAGCCGTCTGGTTAGCAGGCAAGTGTCTTAGCCACTATGCTACCAGAGCTCCCAGGAACCTATTAGCAGAGCTAAAAGAGTTTTAGTGCTGCAAAGTTAACACATGCCTGAACAGGGCAGAGGCCAAGGTGCCACAGGGCCAAGAGGCTGAGGCCAGAGAGAAGGATGACTTTGGCACAGCTAAGAAGAAGCTGTCCTCACTGAAGAACTGTATCCTGAATTGTTTCCGATTCTAAATTGTAACCAGTTATTTCCCTAATAAACCCCATAATCGTGAGTATTGCCTGTGAGTTCTCTGTGGCCGCTGCAATGAATTATCAAACCCAGCAGAGAAATAGAGTGCTATTGGGAGGGATGGTTGGTGTCAGAATTTGTAAAAAGGTTGGAAGGTGGTGGCATGGTTGACCTCCATCTCACGGTACAGCCTTGGGCTATTACTGTCGTTCAGGATTCTCTGTTCCCCTTGTGAAATCAGAGGAGGTCAGAGATGCCTCCCTCATGTCCTTTTTACATTTTGAACTCTTTAGTCTTGGCCATAGTTTTAAACTTCAATCGGTCCCTTCTTGTTGCCTATAAAAGAAGCTCTAGTGATGCAGTAGTTAAAGTGCTCGGCTGCTAACCAAAAGGCTTGTGGTTTGAACCTATAGCAGGTCTGTAGGAGAACGATGTGGTAGTCTGCTTCTGTAAAGATTTATAGCCTTGGAAATGCTATGATGGTAGTTCTACTCTGTCTTATAGGGTTGCTGTGAGTCAGAATTGATTTGATGGCAGTAGATTTTGTTTTACTGGTAGCATAGTGCCTAAGGCATTTGAATGCTAACCAGAAGACCGGTGGTTCAAACCCACCAACCACTCCTCGGAAGGAAGATTGGGCGATCTACTTTCATAGTGAAACTACCTCAGAAACTCAAGGAGGGGTCGCTATAAGTCAGATCTGACTCGAAGGCAGTGAATTTGGTTTGGTTTGGTATAGTGAGTTTGGTTTTGGTACAGTAAACAAACAAACAAAAAAAAACTCACTGCTGTCTAGTTGATTCGATTCATAGCGATCCCTCTTTGGGTTTTTGAGGTAGTAACTCTACAGAAGTAGATTGCCCAATCTTCCTTCTGAGGAATGGCTAGAGGGTTTGAACCTCCAGCCTTCTGGTTAGCAGTCAGATGCCTTAGGCACTATGCCACCAGAGCTCCCTTTTGGTATAGTTGTTGTTGTTGTTGTTATGTGCCGTTGAGTCAAACTCGACTCATAGCGACCCCTCCTTGGGTTTCCGAGGCAGTATCACTACGGAAGTAGGATTGCCCAACCTTCCTTCCGAGGAGTGGCTGGTGGGTTTGAACCGCCAGCCGTCTGGTTAGCAGGCAAGTGTCTTAGCCACTATGCTACCAGAGCGCCCATAGTAGGGATAAGCAAATTTTTTTCTATAAAGAGCCAGATAATATTTTAGGCTTTGCATGTCCTATAGTCTCTGTCTCAGCTATTCAAATTGGCCTTTATAGAGAGAAAGGAGCCACAAATAAGACGTAAACATGATTGTGGCTACCTTCCAATAAAGCTGTATTTATAGATACTAAAATCTGAATTTAATATAATCTTCATATTTTATGAAATATTAATCTCTTTTTTTCCTTAACCATTTAAAAATGTAAAAAGCATTCTTAGCTTACAGGTCATACAAAAAACAGATGACAAGCTGGATATGGTCCATGGGCGAGTTTGCCAAGCCCTGGCCTACCATAAAAAAACCTCAGAATTCCTTTATGGATTTTGTACTTTATTTATAGAGTATTACTCTGCTGTTTGGAGTCATTCTAGTTCTGGGAAAACAGAATGCACATGGACTCTCAAGCTACTAAGGCCTAGATTCAGATCCTGGCCCTGAAAGTCTACTAGTGAGATAGCCTAGGACATAATATTTAACCTCTCTGTGCTTCAGTGTCCTCCATGAAATGGGGGCAATGACATCTACGTTACAGAGTTGTTATGAGAATTAAATGAGCTAATGTATATAATAAGGCTCATGGCACAATGCCTGGCATATGGCAGGCCCTCAATAAACAGTAACTATTATTTTAGCTTGTGGGTCAGTTTTGTAGATCAGCTGTGGCTCTGAAAGCAACCCAGCCACTCTGTAAAGGGCAACTGGGCAGCAGGAGGGAATTAACTGACTGCAAAGTACAGAGAGAGAGAACTTGAAGGTTTTCAAGATAGATAACCCAGGATTCTAAGTGCCTGGCAGCACTGATTACTTCTAGCACCATCCCAAATTCACCGCACTGCTTCTCCTGCTCAGCAAGAACTCCTGACTCTCACACTGCCTGATCCTACTTAGCATTCCTTACCAGAGGAGCCTGGAACTCTTTATGCCTGAGCCTCTTCTTGCCAGCGGTGGGGGAGGGTGAATATGGCCAAACCAAACCTACACTGACTGGCCTGCAGATGTACTTTTTAAGGCTGGGCTGGCCAGGCCCCCTAAATCTCTCTCAATTCTTCATGAATTCTCTGATGTATGAAGAATGAAATTTCTCCAGATCTCAATAACTAGACTTTCCATAGAAGTTTCAGAGCAAAAAAACTAAGCATCCAAACAAGGGATCTACTACTACATTGCTTTCAAGAGAGAAAAGCATCAGTGAAACGGATTAGACTAAGGTTTGTGGCATCTCTATCCTTAGCCCAAAAAGCCATATATGAACCTGTTACTTCCTTGCTCCTAAACCTCTAATGGGTGCCCACTGCATCTCATATAACCAAGCTCCTATCACTTAGGTTCCAGACCACCCCTTCTGCATTATGTCTTACTACCCCTCTACAGAAGCCTTAACCTGCAGTCCAGTTAAAATGGACTGCTTCTAGCTGATCACCCTAAACAATTTCTAGCTTCCCACACTTCTGCACAATTCAATTATAGCACCAGTAACATTTTATTGCATGTCTCCTCCTAGACTGGGAGCTAAGGACAGGGCAGAGACTAAGAGCTGATTAATCTCTAAATCCTAACACTTAGCACAGGGTCTGGCACAGGAGTAAATCACTCGGTAAATCTTTACTGAATGAATGAAAGCACCTGAAGTTATTCTTCCCTTAAACTCTGTTTCAGTTGGATTCTTAAAACACGACTGAGCACAGGCTGGGTCACCGCTGGGAAGTCAAAAACCGAAGAGAAAGAAAAGAAGCATGACCAATGTGATCCAAGCAATGGAAAATAGGTTTTAAGAGAGAGGTAAAGGAAACTAAGGCTGTTTAGCCTGGGGAAGAGAAGATGAGGACTAACTCGATTCTGGCTTTAAGTACACAAAAAGTTCTCTTGAGAAAATCTTGATCTCATCCTCCCTTTATAATCAGAAGAAACTTTTCCATATTCATGGAAAATGGAACAAGAAGAAATGGCTTAAGTTAAGACCAGAGGGGTTTAAGCTGCAGAGAAAGAAGAACCAAATCAGGCACCAATTTTCCAGAGACACTGCTATTGTACTTTCTGGTAAGCGAATTGGAAAAGTCTTGCTTAGCACATTTGCAAAGGCTGGGAAAAGGAACAAAATACACTGCTCTGCTCCTATTCACTGCTAAAAGCGGTGGGTCAAATCACAAGTCAGGTAAGGTTTTCTAATGAGCCATTAACTTTTTCTTGGCCCTTTTCCTATAGGCACTTTTTGTTACATCATGCTTCACAACCCTGTGAGGGAAAACTTGGGTTCTCAAAGTTTCTTGGTAGGGCAATGAAGAAAGAGAAGGACAAGAGATTAGAATAAGACAGTGAAGAAAACAGTCCTGGTAAATGTACTTTCTAGAAAAATGATACCTAACTGGATATTCATAATAATTGTTAATACTGTTACTATTAAAGTTAATACTCACTGAGCACTTAGTGTGAGTCAGGCACTGTGCTAAGTATTTAACAAAAGTTATCTCAGTCCTCATAACAACCCTAAAAACAAAATACAAAAAAACCCAGTTGCCATCAAGTTGTTCTGACTCATGTCAATCCCATGTTGTTTCAGAGTAGAACTGTACTCCATAGGGCTTCCAATGGCTGTGACCTTTTGAAAGCAGCTTGCTAGGTGCCTCTGAATAGATTTAAAGCACCAACTTTTCATATGGGGGTTAAGCACCATTTCTACCACCCAAGCATCATAACAGCACCATTTCTACCACCCAAGCATCATAACAACCCCATGAGGAAGATAATATTCACAC
The DNA here is from genome assembly GCF_000298275.1 of Orycteropus afer afer. Lineage (NCBI taxonomy): Eukaryota > Metazoa > Chordata > Mammalia > Tubulidentata > Orycteropodidae > Orycteropus > Orycteropus afer. Next base: position 2,382,328 of record NW_006921756.1, read on the forward strand.
CCCATTACAGGTGAGGAAACTGAGACTCAAGGAAGTTAAAATAACTCATCCAGGTCACAGAGCTAGCAAATGGCAAAGTCAGACTCTAGCATCTATAAACTCAACTGCTGTCTCTCTCTAAGAAAGATGAGAAGGTTGGAATTTAAACCCTAGTTTCTCTGAATCCAGGTTCACATTCTCAGCTGATTCCTTACACTGTCCCAAGTGAGGCAGAATAAAGCAATATACAACAGTAAGAGAAGAGACCTCAGAAGTGAACCAAAATATCTCTTATATTACAGGAAAAGCAGCTGCAGTTGAGGACACTGCTCTGTTCCTATTCACTGCTAAAAGCGGTGGGTCAAATCACCAGTCAGGTAAGGTTTTCTAATGAGCCATTAACTCATTAATAACTTAAATCTCAGCCTCTTGACTCCAAGTGTAATGCTCTTTCATCTATTATAGATTCTTGTTGAATTTGAGGGTGAGAAAACAAAGGAACAGTATACAACAAATGAATTACTTCCCCAGACGAACACTTGGTAACGAACCGCCAACCTCTCATCAGAATCTGTGTGTTAAATGCAAGGGTACCAATGTTATGTTGTTGTTGTTGTTATGGGCTGTCAAGTCGGACCCCACTCATAGCAACCCCTCCTTGGGTTTCCAAGGCAGTATCACTATGGAAGTAGATTGCCCCATCTTCCTTCTGAGGGTACCAACAGCCTCTGTAAAATGATTCTAAGATTCTACTGGCTAAAGATGGCAATGTACTTATTCATGGTACTGCCAAAAAAAACCCAAACTCACTGCCATCGAGTCAATTCCAACTCATAGTGACCTTCACTGGGTTTCCAAGGCTGTAAATCTTCACAGAAGCAGACAGCCTCACCTTTCTTCCACAGAGCAGCTGGTGGGTTCAAACTACTGACTTCTAAGGTTAGCAGCCAAATGCCTAAACCACTACATACCAGACCTCCTTTTATGATACTGTAGGAGCTGCCAAATGCTCACATATTAAATCAATAAAGCAGCTGATACCAGACAGCTTCCATATTAGACCAGTGGTTCAAAACTTAAGCCTGAACTGTTCCAACAGCTTCCTCATTGATGTCCCCATTCTCTGCTCCAGTTTAGCCTCCATCTGCACCCAGAGTAAGCACAACCAGTCATGAAATTTGGAGCCCTTGAAGCTCTGGCGGCATAGCGCCTAAGGCATTTGACTGCTAACCAGAAGGCTAATGGTTCAAACCCACCAGCCACTCCTCGGAAAGAAGACTGGGCAATCTACTTTCGTAGAGATATCGCCTTGGAAACCCAAGGAGGGGTTGCTATGAGTCAAACTGACTTGATGGCAGTGAGTTTGTTTTTTTTGCCTAATGGAAAGAACATGGGCCTTCAAATCCAACACTACTAGTATTGAACCATGCTCTGTCACAAAGAGCAAAAATTACAGCTTTCAGTATGGATTATAACTCAGTAAAAAGATAACAAAAATCCTCAAAACTAGACCAATAAGCAACAAAATGACAAATCCAGGAAAGTTGTCAAGGATTTCATTTTACTTGGATCCACAATCAACACCTATGGAAGCAGTAGTCAAGAAATCAAATGATGTCTTGCATTCAGCATATCTGCTGCAGATGACACTATTACTCATGTTGGCTTCCTTTAAAGTGTTAAAATACAAAGATGTTACTTTGAAGACAAAAGTGTACCTGACCCAGGCCATGGTATTTTCAATCACCTTATATGCATGTGAAAACTGGACAATGAGTAAGGAATACTGCAGTAGAACTGATGCCTTTGAATTATGGAGTTGGTGAGGAATACTGAATATTGAATATGGACTGCCAGAAGAATAAACAAGTCTGTCTTGGGAGAAGTTCAGCTGATATAGTCCTTTCCTTAGAAACAAGGAATGGTGAAACTTGGTCTCATGTACTTTTGGTCAGGAGGGATCAGTCCCTAGAGAAGAACATCATGTTTGGCAAAGTAGAGGATCAGCAAAAAAAGAGGAAGTCCATCAATGAGATGGACTGACATAGTGGCTGCAATAATGGGCTTAAACATAGTAATGATTGCGAGGATGGTGCAGGACCAGGCAGTATCTCATTTTGTTGTGCACAGGGTCACTATGAGTCAGAACCAACTCAATGGCACCTAACAATAATGACTGTCACTTACTAGCTGCATCACCTTGGGCAAGATTACTAAGTAATCTTTCTGAGGTCCAGTTTCTTCATCTTTACACTAAGCGATTGTTGTGCGCCACTGAGTTGATTCCAACCCATAGCGACCTATATGACAGAGTAGAACTGCCCCTAGGGTTTCCTAGACCCTAATTTTTATGGGAGCAGATCACCAAGCCTTTTCTCCTACAAAGTCACTGGTGTGTTTGAATAGCTGACCTTTCAGTCAGCAATCAAGTGCTTAACCATTGAGCCACCAGGACTTCTTAAACTAAGGAATAACTATCTCTATATTAAAAGACCGTGAGGATTAGATAAATTATAACATGTAATGCATTTAACATACTGCAAGCTACAAAATAAGTATTAAATGTTGGTGTTCTCACCACTCCTTTTTTCTCATTTTGACCGCAATCCACCATTTTAGCTTCTCTTTCCTCCTCACCAACTCTACCTCCATGTACCCCTGTGCATTTATTTCCACCAATGCTCAAGTTGTTCCTTCTCCCAGGAATGAACTTCCTCCAAAGCCTGGCATAAATTCTCTACCTTCAGGATTCCTTCTCTAGACCTTTCTTTAGTTGTGGTTTGGATTGATTTCTCCTTTCCCCAGCTCCTACTTTGTTTATATTCTTTACTACACTTAACGTAGTCTGATTTCAGTTATTTATGTACTTATCTATCTTCCCAACTACACTGGAGGGAGAAGGCTCCAAGAGGACAATTACTTATAGGAGGTAAGGAAATGTGTTGTTTTCCTCTATGTACATTCCTCAATACCAGTACATAGCAAGAGCTTGATAAATGTTTATTGAATTGAATCTTTCCATTCTTGACTGGGAATCTTTACAGGAAGATTCTGGATTGAATTTATTCTAAAACTATGCACTTATGGCTTCACTTGATAAATGTGCAATTTTTGAGGTCTATTGTTATGTTGTTGTTAGGTGCTATCAAGTCATGTCCAACTCATAGGGACCCTATGAACAGCAGAACAAAACATAGCCCAGTCCCGTGCTAGCTCCACAATCCTTGTTATATTTGAGCATATCGTCGCAGCCACTGTGTCAATTCATCTTGTTGAGAGCCTTCCCCTCCTTTGTCGACCCTTCACCTTGTCAAGTATGACATCCTTCTCCAGGGAATGGTCCCTTCTGACAACATGACCGAAGTAGGTGAGACGAAGTCTGGCCATTCTCGCTTCCAAGGAGCATCTAGGCCGCACTTCCTCCAGGACAGATCTGTTAGTTCTTCCGGCAGTCCATGGTACCTTCAGCATTCTTCACCAGCACCACAACTCAAAAGCATTAACTCTTCTTCGGTCTTCCTTATTCATTGTCCAGCTCTCACATGCATACGAGGCGATTAGAAATATCATGGCCTGTGTCAGGCGCATCTTAGTCCTCAAGGAGACATCCTTGCTCCTCAGCAACTGAAAGAGTTCCTTCGCAGCTGACCTACCCAGTACTATATGTCGTCTAATATCCTGACTTCTGCTTCCATTGGCCTCGATTGTAGAACCAAGCAACATGAATTCTTTGACAACCTCAATCTTCTCTCCATTTATCGTGATGCTGCTTATTGCAAATGTTTATTGCCATGTTTTAAAAGTACTATTATTAATACTCTTGTCCTTTTTACTATTATTCTTTATTCTTGCCCTCCCACATCCTAGTTTTTAGCTTTTTTTCTTTTCCCTGTTCCTGGTTGCAAATTTTTTTCTTTTCTTTTTTTTCCTCGTGGTTAACCCCATTCCTTGTTTTTCTTTTTGCATTTTTCCCATTTTTTCTTCATTATTCTCCTTCTCTGCCTTTTTTCTCTTATTGCCCTATCCTCAGATATTACAGGTTTTCTTGTGTTTTTTTTGCTGACCTTCTTGTTTGTGTGGAGAGTGCAGCCATTCTGGATATTTAAAGTGACCGAGGGTGCAGCCATTTTGAATGTTTACAACTGGTGGCCATTTTGGATATTTAAAGTGACTAAGGGCACAGCCGTTTTGAAAATTTACAAGTGGCAACCATTTTGGATTTTAAAGTGATAGCATTCTCATTCGGATTCTAGGGACCTAAGAACAGGCAGCGAGGTGGAAAGCAGGGAGAGGACAAAAAAAAAAGGCAAAGGGGACCAGAACAGATTGAGGAGACAGCCGCAAGGACCCAGGTGAAGAGAGGGAATCTAGGCCACACCCTACAAGGAGTGAGGCGTCGGGAAGGCAGGGAGAGGACAGAAAAGGCAATGGGGATAGGAACAAATTGAGGATTCAACCACAGGGAGCCAGGTGAGAAGAGGGAACCCAGGCCACCCTCCACAAGCAGCAAGGAGGGAAGCAAGGAGAGGACAGAAAAGGCAAAAAGGACCAGAACAGATCGAGGAGTTAGCTGCAGGGATCCAGGTAAGGGTGGTTGGAGGGGTTTCCAACAGCTAAGGGAGGCAAACTTGTCGGTTGGTTTGTCCTACTGTGGTGATGTGTTGCTTTGAGTCTTGACGCTATGCCACTGGTGTTTCAAACCCAGTGGGGTGCACCTGTTGCACAGGTATCAGCCCAGCTTGCGACTGAGATAGACTAGGAAGGAGGAGGAGGCCATCCAGTTCTCAAAGAATTGGCCAGGGAAAACCTTATGAATAGCAGAGAAACACTGTCTGATATATTACTGTGCAACTTTATGAATAGTCTTCCTTGTAGGCATATGGATATTATCCTATCACTGACAGCCCTGTACTTCAGCACAGATCTTGAAACATCCTTTGTGATGATGAATGCCACACCAATCCTCTTCAAATTGTCATTCCCAGCATAGTAGATCACATGGTGGTATGATTCAAAATGGCCAAAACCAGTCCATTTCAGCTCACTAATGCCTAGGATATCAATCTTTATGTGCTCCATTTCATTTTTGACAACTTCCAATTTTCCTAGATTCATGCTTCGTACATTCCATGTTCTGATTATTAATGGAACAGCTGTTTCTCCTCAATTTGAGTCATGCCATGTCAGCAAATGGAGGTCTTGAAAGCTTTACTTTATCCATATCATTAAGACTGGTTCTACTCTGATGATGCAGCTCTTTCCTGGTCCTATTTTGAAAGTCTTCTGACCTAAGTGGCTTATCCTCCTGCACTATATTGGACAATGTTTCCAGGCTATTCATAAAGTTGCAAAGTAATATATCAGACAGTTATTGTTGTTGTGTGCTGTCGAGTTGGACCTGACTCATAGCGACCCCTCCTTGAGTTTCCGAGGCAGTATCACAATACAAGTAGATTGCCCCATCTTCCTTCCGAGGAGTGGCTGGTGGGTTTGAACCGCCAGCCTTCTGGTTAGCAGTCAAGTGCCTTAGGCACTATACTACCAGAGCTCCCACATCAGACAGTGTTTCTCTGCTATTCATAAGGTTTTCCCTGGCCAATTCTTTGAAAAGTGGATGGCCTCCTCCTTCTCCTTGGTCTGTCTCAGTCTGTAAGCTGTTGAAACCTGCACACCATGTGCAACCCTACTGGGTTTGAGATACTGGTGGCACAGTCTCAAGCCTCAACAACACGCCACCACAGTAGGACAAACTGACAGACAAGTTTGTCTCCCTTAGCTGTTCAAACCTCTCTACCCTCCCCACCCTCCCCTTACATGGATCCCTCCCTCTTTCCCTCCGCTTGGGAGGGGTGTGGCCTAGGTCCCCGCCCTTACCTGGATCCCTGCCTCTGCTTCCTTGCTCTGTCCTGGTCCCCTCCTCAGCTTGTTCTCTGCTTTCCTGCAGCTTGGGAGGGGCATGGCCTGGGACCCCAGCCTTGGCCTTACCTGGATCCATGCCTCTGCTTCCTCACTCTGTCCTGGTCTATTAAGACTCATAAACTAAGACACACTATTACTCATGCTGGCTTCCTTCTCTCGTGTTTTCAATACCCTGGAGTCCTCTTGCCACATCTCTCCAGCAAGCATTGAGACATCACTGGGAGGATGTCTCTCATCCATGGGGTAAGGTGATCTAGGAGCAAGCTTTTTATTGTTGCGTTTTTTTTTTTTTTTTTTTACCACAACAAAGGAGCGAGTTATTATTTTTGTTTTTGTTATTTTTTCTTTTTAAATTGTGATTTGGGTGAAGTTTTACAGAGCAAATTGGTTTTCCATTCAACATTTCATACACATTTTGTTTTCTGACACTGATTGCAATCCCCACAATGTAACAGCACTCTTCCCACTTCCTCCTTGTGTTTACTGTTTCCCTTCATCCTTCTTTCCTACCTCTTCCTGCCTTCTTAGCTTTATCCCTGGGCAAATGTTGCCCTTTTGATCTTGTATGGTTGATTGTTTTAATAAGTGTGTACCTTTCTGATATTATTGTTCTATTTGTAGGCCTATCATTTGGCTGAAAGTTGAGTCATGGGGTAAGTTCAGTTCTACACCTGAAAGGTGTCTCAGGGGCATAATCTTGGGATTCCACCAGTCTCTATTAGGTCAGTAAGCCTGGTCTTTCATGATTTTGAGTTTTGTTCCATATTTTTCTCTTACTCTATCTGGGTCTTCTTACTGTGATCTCTTTCAGATTGGTCAGCAGTGGTAGCAGGGGACCATCTAGTTCTTCTGGTCCCAGGGTTGTGGAGGCTGAAGTTTACATGGTCTATTAGTCCTCTGGATTAATTGTTTCCTTGTATCTTTGATTTTCTTCACTCTTCTTTGCTCTGTACGGGAGAGACCAGTAGTTGTACCTTAGATGGCCACTCACAAGTGTTTAAGACCCGAGTTGAGGAGCAAGCTTTTTAGAGAACTATTCCATCACTGCTTAGGAGATGACTGTCATGAAAACCGTACTGAAAACCTGTGTGTTCTGAATAATTTCTCTCTGCCTCAGTTTCCATGTCTATAAGATGATATATATAATTTTATATACTTAGATGATACATATAAAGCACTGAAAACAGTGTCTGATGGATAAGTTTGGCAGTTCTTAATACTATGAACATATGACCCAACAATCTCAATCCAGGTATATATTCAGAAGTGAAAGCAGAAATACAAACAGAAATCTGTACATCAATTTTCACTGCAACATTTTCACAATAGCCAAAACATAGAAACAACCAAAATGTCCATCAACAGATGCATGGATAAACAAAATGTAGTATACAATGGCTTACTACTCAGCCAGTAGGAGAAATGAAATCCTAACACATGCCACAATGTGGATTAATCTTAAAAACAAGCTGAGTGAAATAAGTCAGTGTAAAAGGTCACTGTATCATCTCACTTATATAAACAAATACATAGAAACCAAAAATTATTAGTGGTTAGCAGGGGTTGGGGGAAGGAGGAATTTTTGCTGAGGGGGTAATTAGTTTATATTAATGGTGGCAGAATAATTTGGGAAAAGATAGTGATAATGGTTACACAAGTTAAAAAACCTAATCAGTGTCACTGACTTATATGTGTAGAACTTGTTGAACTTGTGTATGTTTTGTTGTATATATTTTCACCACAAGTAAAAAACAAGTTCAGCATATAGTAAGCACTCAATAAATGTTAGATATGATGTGAACAATGTAATAGACTGGAAAACATAGTCAGGATGTGTCATTTGCAGTGCTATCTCTATACTCTCTGGGCTTTTCCCCATGGTAAAATAAAAGCAGTAGAACCAGATGGTTCCCAAGCCCCTTCAACCTTCAACAAAGATCAACAAAGAGCCTTCTGTTCCATGTGCTGAGGCTGAGGCTGAGGCTGATGGCAAGCAACAATGTAAATGTGTAGGTAGCTGCTGGTCTCCAGATGGTAGGGACTACTGTTTCCCAAGACCAAGGGCAAAGCAACTGATTAGTAAACCACCTGTGGGCATTCCCTCGGATGAACTCTATTACATCTAGCACTGGTCTCTAAACAGAGTGCCACCTCTCTCACCTACACCAAAAAACTCACAGCAAAGGCAAGACAAGAACCTGACTATAGTTTTAGCAAAGAGGAATCTTGTCTTCTGCAGAATTATTGCTTTTAACATTTATAATTAGGATATCATGAATTTAAATTAGGTACCTAATTTAAATTTCTCTACCTAATTAGGTAGAGAGAAAAAAAAACACAAAACCCCACTCTGAACCTGGCCAGCTCATAAAACAAGGATCAAAGCTAGTAAGTAAAAAATGTTACTGACCCATTCAACAAACACTGCAGAAGCTTACTATGAGGCAGAGAAGAGATGAAACAGACCTGGTCCCTGCTACTGGTGTACTCAGAATACATACGGGATGACATGCTTCAAGCTCTGTGATCAGAACTATACTCGAGTTTTAGTCTCTGCTACAGAAGACGGGAAAGGAAGTAACAATCCACCAAGGGAATCAGAGAAGTTTCACCAAGTAGGTTACATAAGGCACAGGCCTTAAAAGATGAACAGGAAGAGGGATCCAAAAACAGAATGCAAGCAAAGGCTGGAGCAAGAGCATGCAGAGGGTATTTGAGGAACAAAGACTAGTTTGACTGGGGCACAGGGTGCAGGTTTGGGAAAACAAAGGGAAACAGGGCAGAAGAAAAGTTTGGGATCAGATCACTGAGAGACCTGTCTTTGAGGCTGATGAACCCAAACTCTATATAGGGAGCAATAGAGCCCCTCAAGGCTTCTGAGCATAGATATGAACAGAACAGTGTCTTAAGAAGTGTTCAGAAAGAATATTTTGGAAAAGGATACAGTTACTAGACTACTATGGGACCACATATCAGGAGACCACATGGGCTTCCTAAGAACGTGCTAGAATCTAACAGCTCTTGTTCACAGTGCTTCTCACAAGAAGCACATTCCCTTGCCAGGCCCAATCAACAAAACCTGCTAGAGCACTGGAGTAACAGGTCTTCCAGACAAAGTCAAGAACCCAACCAAATCTCTGGATCACAGAAAGAGAAAAGGTGAAGTGGGAGAAGAGTGGGGGGCTGGGGCTGGGGGATGGGCACCAAAGTCTCCATCTGGCACAACTCCCTATGAAAAACCAACCCTGAGTCTTCTGTTCACAACTTTAGAGGGGTTGAAGCTAAGGGTAAAAACCAAAACCAAACCAAACTCACTGCCCTTGAGTCGGTTCCAACTCATAGCAACTCCTCCTTGGGTTTCTGAGGCATTATCTCTTCAGAAGTAGACTGCCCAGTCTTCTTCCGAGGAGTAAGCTAAGGGTAGTGGTGCTGAAAGCACCTGGCTGATGGCTAAGGATCCAGTGAGACAACATTTGCCAACTGCCCAATATAGGTACCTGATACACAGGGGAGCAAGTAAGTAATTAGTAGTAGCATAGTGGCTAAAGCACTTGACTGCTAACCAGAAGGCTGGCGGTTCAAACCCACCAGCCACTCCTCGGAAGGAAGGTTGGGTCAGTGGCCCCATCCTCCTG
>NW_006921756.1:2391960-2415749 GCF_000298275.1 Orycteropus afer afer
CTGCTAACCAGAAGGCTGGCGGTTCAAACCCACCAGCCACTCCTCGGAAGGAAGGTTGGGCAATCCTACTTCCGTAGTGATACTGCCTCGGAAATCCAAGGAGGGGTCGCTATGAGTCGGGGCCGACTCGACGGCACATAACAACAACAACAAAATCCTGCAAAGTCAGTTCCACCTATAAATTCCACTCAGGCTTTAAGGCCCAGGCCACGTCAAAGACTCCCCCAAAGGGTCTGAAGTACCCAGTCCAAAATCACCTACTCCCCAAACAAACTCACTGCCATCAAGTTAATCCCAACTCAAAGCGACTCCCCTTGGGTTTCCAAGGCTGTAAATTTTTAGGGAAGTAGATTGCGTCATCTTCCTCCCACAGAGCAGCTGGTGAGTTTGAACCACTGGTTTTCTGGTTAGCAATCAAATGCTTTACCCACTACACCACCAGAACTCCTTAAAATGACCTACTAGTTCCTGGAAATCAGAGCTGCCACGTATTGAGCACCCATTCCCTGACAGGTGCCACACTAGGTGACTTACATGCAATCCTACTCAACTTTCATAGTGAACCCACTAGGCTTGTTTTTCAGAGGAGAAACGACTTGATACACAGCTAGTAAGTAGCAGAAGTGAGATATGAACCAGAATTGCCTGACCCCAAGGTAAATCACCTCTAACACTTCAGTCCTGTCACCTGTGCCTTCCACTGACCATCTGGTGGTTGGCTGGGAAGCCAAGTAGAGACTGTATTGGACATTATTTCTCTCCCGACTGTACATTAACAAGCACATGGTCAAACCCTTTGCCAATGAATTGATTTCTAGTCATAGCGACCCTTTAGGACAAGGTAGAACTGCCCCATTGAGTTTCCAAAGCTATCGTCTTTATTGAAGCAGAGAGCAGCTGGTGGGTTCCAACTGCAACCTTTCGGTTGGCAGCCTCGCAGCCGAGCGCTTAACCACAGCGTCACTAGGGCTCCTTCAGCACATAGTTTGTTACTGTTTTTAGGTGCCCGTTCATAGCGACCCTATGTATAACAGAACGAAACACTGCCCTGTCCTGTGCCATACAATCCTTGCTATGCTTGAGACTATCGCTGAAGCCACTGTGTCAATGCACCTCTTTGAGGGTCTTCCCTTTCTTCACTGACCTTCCACTTTACCAAGCGTTATATCCTTCTCACAACATGACCGAAGTAGGTCAGCACATGGTAGGAAGTTTTAAATATTACAAAATAAATGATAGCAGATAACTTTAAAACAAAGTATAAAATTATTATAAATTCCTCACATGAAAAACTGTGGTGATGCTGCCTAATCCCTGGTCCCAGCCATACCGTGCGCCCTGATCCGTGACCTGTCACAACCCAAGCCCCGACTCTAGGCACTGGCTGAGTCTGGGCCGAGGACACACGCTGCGCCCTGACCTCCACACAGACGGAGTCCTGAGGAGAACCCTAAAGAAGTATCCCCTTTGGCAGTCCCTCCGCAACGGAAACGGGTCGTGACCTCAAGCCGCTCTGAAGGCTCTGATTGCTCCTCCTAGGCAGACCGACTCACTCACAAACCCCCGCCCCACCTTCCTCGGAGGGATACCCTGTTGTAGCTCCTTTACCTCAACAGACTTTCCGCAGCAACAGCAGCGCGCAGCCCCAAACGCAGATCTCTCAGCCGAGAACGCGGAAGAGGCGGTGCTAGATCCGAGGGGAGGACCTGACCAAAGAGGGGCGTGAGGGGGCGGGGCTGCGCCTGCGCACTTAATGACCATTCTGGGACAAGAGAGGAGCTAAGTAAATTGCGCAAGCGTGATATGAAATGGGCGGGAAGACTCCTGGGGTAGAGGTGGGTCTCAGCTCCTTTCGACCTATCTTTTCGGAGTCCTGGGCCTGGTGGCCTGGGAAACACTGGGAGGGAGGCGGCAGGCAGCGATAGGTGTAATTAACATTTACTGAGGCCTTCTTTATGCCAGGAATATGGGCATGCCTTTTACACGTGGGGAAACGCTGCTAGTGTTTTCTAACACAGTTGCAAATTCTGTAAAATTTCTTTAAAGGTTTGAGTGCCTACAATTTCCTCATGAGAGTCTCTCCTCGAGCCAAAACATTGACTTTAATAGTTCAAAATAAAAAATTTAAAAGCTCATTTCTTGAAGAGAATCAACTACAAATAAATTAATACTTAAACCAGCATCCCCACCCCTCCACCCGCAGCGGCTAGGCTGCAGGTGCTAGAAGAGGGAAAGAATGCTGACTTGGATTTTAATTCAGGCCGTGACTCCAAATGTCAATTTCCTCTTTTGTGGAACAGAAGCAAACATCCTTTCCCTGCCTGTCTCAGAATTGTTGTGAGGGTCTGATGAGAAATCCTCCACTTGACAAACATTTGTTCCCTTTCCCTTCTGGTCTGTCTGCTCTTCTGTATCATGGAAGAAGCCTGGATGATTTGCTAGCTTTCCCAGTCTGTGAAAAGGCTGGAGATAAGGGATTTTTCTTCAAGCTTCTGTGTTTAGTCCAGTCCTTTACAGAATGCCCCAGTCCAGCCTAAAGACCCCTGTATGTCCTGACTCTCCCACCTTCCAGGAGCATTCAAGTTTTCAGTTCCTCAGAGGCCTTGATGTCCTCTTGCCCTCCCTGTTCCCTGTCTCAATAGACAGCTGGCCCTGGGTCACTCAAGCCTATATTCCAATGTTGTTGTTGTTATGTGCCGTCGAGTCCGACCCGACTCTTAGCAACCCCTCCTTGGGTTTCCGAGGTAGTATCACTATGGAAGTAGATTGCCCAACCTTCCTTCCGAGGAGTGGCTGGTGGGTTTGAACCGCCAGCCTTCTGGTTAGCAGTCAAGTACCTTAGGCACTATGCTACCAGAGCTCCTACAGGTTCATAGTTTTTATGTCCCCAACATAGCAATCAAGTTCAGTTAACACCAGGTAAGAGGGCTGGGGGCAGTTCTCAAAGGAAGGAAGAGTCTAAGAGAACTTTTGCAAAGCAAGTGATCCTCTGGCCATGCTTGGTGCTCTCCACCACATTCCACAGCTCCCTTAGACAGGGTAGAGTCAAAAAACAAAACCAAACTCATTGCCCTTGAGTCAGATCTGACTCATAGCAACCCCTCCTTGGGTTTCCAAGGCCCTATCACTACAGAAGCTGAAGTAGATTGTCCAACCTTCCGTCTGAGGAGTGGCTGGTGGGTTTGAACCACCAGCCTTCTGGTTAGCAGTCAAGTGCCTTAGGCATTACGGCACTAGAGCTCCTGGGGGTGGGGTGGGGAGTAGAGTAGGGGTGTGAAAATATTGCAGCAGTTAACTTCTAGGAGGAGGGTGTGGTGTTCTTGGGGGCTAAGCCTGGTGGGGCATCTTTACTAAACAGGTAGATGCTCTGCCCCAGTGGGGAGAATGGAACCACTGTTCCCTGCTCCAAAGATTTCTACAGATCTTAGCCAACAGGAAAACAATGCCTTCCCCAGCCTGGCTGCCCAACCATGCTGCTCCTCTACCCTCAGTACATTCTCTCGCAGAACACTTTCCTGCCAGGTTTTGACCTGTGTAGGACTCTGCTCTGCATCTCTGAGGCCCCAGCTCTCTCTTCTCTCCTTTCCTTTCTGTCTATTCTTTTGAATGCATCCTTTTCTGAATCTTTCAGAGCAGTTTTGTGAAGGCTTCCTGATGTATTCACAGACATTCCCATGTAAGGTGCAGGCCTTGGGTCACACAGGTCTGAGATAAAGTGACCCTTACTGCCAGGGTGGGGAGCTCTGGTGGCACAGTGCCTAAAGCATTTGACTGCTAACCAGAAGGCTGGCAATTCAAACCCACCAGCCACTCCTTGAAAGGAAGACTGGGCAATCTACTTCCATAGAGATACCGCCTCAGAAAACTAAGGAGGGGTCGCTATGAGTCAAATTGACAGCAGTGAGTTTGGTTTCTTTTTGTTACTCCTACGGTGTTTCAAAACAACCATGAGTCGAGAGGCTGAACCAACAGTCTGAGTTGTTGAGGAGGTAGTTAAGAGACATAGGAGGTGTGCAAGCAAAGCTATCTTTTAGAATGCTGGACTGGGGCCTCCTATGGTGAGCCAGAAAAAAAGGGCAGATCCTAGAGCAGTGAAAGGAGGGTGCAGGGGGTCAAAAGAGGAGCCAGGCAGCTGGGCTAGGACACACGTTTTTCAATAAGCTATTTGCAGTGTAGGAAATTACCTGGTATGGCTTTTCTAGCCATAAGTCTTTGTAAATTTCATGGTGGAATTTGCTGTGAGCAACTGAGGCGCTCATGACTGTAAAAGCTATCCACCTGGGGTATTTCTGTTGAGAGTGGCACAAAGCAATGTTCTGGACATTCGGTGTCTCTCAGGTGCTTAGAATTCTGATGTTATGGTTGGCTAGTTTGGCCACTGTGCCAGGCTCAAAAGGAGGCCTCCTAGAGGCAGAAGAGGGCTCTCTGACTGCTGGCTGAGAAGGACATGCTGCTGAGAGAAACGTGCTCCTGAGAGACACACGCTGCTGGGAAAGAGACACAAGAGACACACATTGTTGAGAGAGACACACACTGCTGGGAGAGAGACTGTGAGAAACTGTTGGCTGAAAGATGGCAGGCTTAGAGAGACTGAGTGTTGTTCCTGAACTTCAATTGTAAACTGGTGCTTCCCTATTAAACCTTTTAATCTGTGAGTTGTGTTGCCATTGCAGCGAATTATCAAACCCAGGAGAGAGGTGGTGGGTGGTGTGGAGGAATGCTTGGTGAAAGGGTTGGAAGGAGGCAGCATGTCTGGCCTTCCAGGAATAGGCCTTGGTCTATTGATGGTGATTCTGTCTTCCTCTTGTGGGGTTAGAGGCCAGAAGATGTGGCCTCCCTGCCTCTCTGGCACTATTTTATGTCAAGCACTTAGACTGTGCTTGGAATATGGCGAGTATTAGCTATTATTATTGTAACTGATTCACAGACTGGAAGTAATGAAGGAGCTTAGAAATCACTTAGTCCTTTGCTTCCATTCCTGAATATGAAACAGATGGAAAAATTGAGGTGTAGAGGGAGAAAGGGCCTGCCACCATACCCCAGGGGCTGGCTGGGACTGGAATCCAGGTCCCTCTTTTCCAGGAGAACCCATGCACAAAGCCCGGCTGTCTCCTTTGCAGGTGGAGGAGAGGGCTCCAGGTGGGCCTTTTATCTGTAGAACCAAGCCGCTTTTCAACCAGGCTCTGGACCGGTTCATCCCGGTTATGTATGCATCTGTAAGAATGACCTGGAGACCTTGTTAAAATGTAGATTCTGATTCAGTATATCTGGGGTGGAAATGCAAATTCCCAGCAGAGGGTCAAAGCAGAATGAACCAGTTAGAAGCCCTGTTTTCAACTCCTGTCCAGGTAGCTTGTAAGTAAGGGGTACTAGAATGACTGCAAGACCTGAGCCAAGAAGAGACTCAACTTCCTCCTGGAGATTCAGTCTCAGGAGTCAGTCTCATGTCCTACCACTACCACTTTGAGCTCCAGCCAGGACCCAACAGTTTCTTCTCGAGAAGGGCTTCCTCTGCTGTGATTAGGATTGACATTGTATTTCTTACCTGTCCCTTAACTCATTAGCTCCAATAAGCCACTCAGACTAAGAGAGGGAGAGGGCAAGAATAGCTAGCGCCAGGTGGCCTGAACTGAAACAAGGACAAACCTCCCCCATCAGACTTAGCTCCAGAAAGGCAAGGGCCAGCTGTCCCAATCCCAAGGGTCTTAGCCTAGCCTGGCTCAAAAGTCCCAGAGATTTGGGAAAACCTCAATGTCCCCACCCTGGAGAACTGGGCCAGACACAATCACCCTCCACCAGCCCTCCACATGGCCCAGTTCTCAGGACAAAGGGCCCTCTTTGCCCCATTCTGGTCAGACTCCTTCTACAGCCTGCTCAGGAGCCATGTGGCAGTCAGACCACAGCTTCCCACTAGCAGCTGCTTTAGTTCACCTCTTTTATTTTACCAAAAATAACAATAAAGTATTCCCTCCGTTTCACAAAAATAGATTTCTCTGCCCCTCCTCCCCCCACAATCAGCTCTGGCCACAGGCTAAAATCCATCTTCCAAGCCACAGTCCAGTCTGGGGGAAGCTCTGACCTCCTCACTCCAGAGCCTCTGGTAAAGCTGCCAGACCAACACAGTTCCCTTGAGAACATTTCAGGAGGCAGCAGAGACGGCCCGAGTCCAGCTGGCTGGCCCCAGGAGTCCCATCTGTTTCCCTAGAGGGCAGGCAGCTTCTGGGCCCTCAAGAGGCACATGATTTTGGAGGCTTGACTCAGCAGACAACTCCAGCTGATCTGAGGAGCGGTGGGCCACTATGGCATCAGGCTAGAAAGTCAAAGCAGAAGCAGTTGTGTCCTGGAGAACGGCTAGCAAACCCTCTTCCCATGTGCACCTCATGTTCCTATTTAGCAATCAACAAATCCTGGGCTGGGAGTCAGGACATCTGGTTTCTAGAAGGGCTTTGAACCAGAATAAACTGGTTTGAAGCCCTGGTTTCTAATCCAGTTCCATGAAAGCTTCACTGTGAGACTCTGGAAAGTCTCTCCCTTCTTTCCTCTGGGCTTCAACAGTTTCCTCTTATGTACACTGAGAGACAGTCTAGATGATTCTCAGGTCCCTTCTAGTTCTCTCCATCCTGGCCTCCCAGCAGGGAGGCTTTGGGATAGCAAGGCATGTTTCTGCCTTGGTATTCCCACCAATGGCTCTGGGCATGGTGGTGAGAGCAATGTAGTGCTGAATGAACATCCCAGTCTCTCTGTGGATGCTGTGTTCTAGGCTCCAATCAGCTGGAATGTCTCAGGGACGGCTGGGAAGAAGGTAGGTACTTGCAGGCTGCAGGTTCCCCAGGCCTTGAAGAATCCATTCACCAGCTACGTAGTCCTCAGTATCCCAGGGAGGGAGACAAGACTCTGGAGTTTCCCAATCCAACTTCCATTGGCAGCTTGAGCTGGAGGATTATTTTCTGTTGGGCTTCCACTCTTGGGAGCCAGGTCTGTAGATTCTGCGAACTGTACCGGAGTATATGATTCCCAGTTTAAGGACCAATGGAACTTTGTGGATCTAAGGGATCACCTTCAACCCCCCGGGAGGCTGTTTATAATCAGGTCTTCCTGAAAGCAGCAGGCTGAGTGTAATGAAAGTTCATAAACATCTCTGACTGAGAAAATCAGAACCTGTGTCTGTGGTGGGCCAGAGGTTTAGGTACTCAGGGCAAGGCTCTACCTCCCCCAAGCTCCCCAGGACTCATGCTGATGGAAGACAGTAGGCTGGAAATTCAAACAGAGAGATACTTCTACAACCATGTTTTGTGTGCTTGCAAACATGGTGAGCTACATCTAGCAGGGATACTGACTTGCCATCACTCATAGTGGTCATGGTCTGATGATTCCAGTCTCTTCATTTATTCATTCATTTATGGAGAGTGCATTATGTGACAGGCAGGGTCTAGGCAGACACACTCCACAGTCAAGAGTGTGCACATGCACACACACACCATCCATTATCATCTGTGCTCACTCACACAGGCTACTCACTCTCTTGTACCTTTCTTGATATCACTTTACTCACATCCACATACCCTAAATGGGCTTAGAAATCAAGCATCAGGGAAGAAACCCTCTGACCTACTCCACTCCCAGACTTCACTGCCAG
This sequence comes from Orycteropus afer afer, assembly GCF_000298275.1. Taxonomy (NCBI): domain Eukaryota; kingdom Metazoa; phylum Chordata; class Mammalia; order Tubulidentata; family Orycteropodidae; genus Orycteropus; species Orycteropus afer. The sequence continues at coordinate 2,399,597 of NW_006921756.1, forward strand.
AGGTTTAACTCCTCCTTTCCTTCTCTTTGCCCACCTTGAAGCCTTCTTCCTTCTCCATTCACAAGCAGTGTGAGGAACATGTGCGCAAACTGCTGAGAACCAGAAGTTCGGGTGCTTTGGATGTGTGAAGGGAGTCCCTGGGCCTTCAGGCTCCTTTAGCACCAGACTCCTTTAGCACCACACTCCTGAGGGTCCCTTGCCCCTGCCACCCTGTGTTCAGATGGTTCATCTGATAGGCAACAACATCCAGGCCTGGCCTCAGTGGCAGATCCGCTCTGTCATCTCCCTCTGCAGAGATACAAGGTGGGGCAGGGTCAGTCAGAGCTTAACCTGCCAGGCAGCTCCTTCCCAAAATGTAGGACTTGGCTGTTCTTCTACCTGACCCTGCTCCCCTTCTACTGGAACCCGCCAGGAATCCCCCCACCCTCTAGCAACACACACACAACTCCAACTTGCAGATCTGGGTCTGTAAAGTGACACTTAAATAGATTCTCTAGGAAAGTAAAGAATCTATTATTAAATTAATTGCTGTCTCCTAATTTATCCAAATTCTTTAGGAAAGTAGAGAATCTACAGTTAAATTGCTTTCCCCTAATTTATCCATGATATTTAACGTATGAGCCAGAAAACTGTATATTGGACTTTTTTGAAAGAGGCAGGCTTTGGACTTGAAAACATACAAGCAGCTGGCCCAGGTAGAAGAGCTCAGGAGGGGCAGCAAGGGCTTGGCCTCACCAGCGGCTCCAGCTCCCGCTGGTCCACCAGGCTGAACTCTTGGATGAAGTAGTAGAAGTGCTTATAGCAGGTGTTGACATGTGCTTCGGCCCCCATGCTGAGGATGCTGTCAAAGTGGTGGATGTAGACATGGACAAAGACGCGGAAGAGGCGGGTCAGGATCTTGGTGCACACCTGCTGAAAGTTCTTGGGGAAGGGAACTCCTAGGGGGTTGGGTAAGGCAGAAGAGAGGAGTTGGCACTCTGGTGATGAAATGCTGCCCAACCGTGCCCGCCCACCACAGGCCACCTTTGCCCAGGATGGCCTATCCTGCCAATTCTCAATGCACTTCCCTTTGGGAGACAGAGAAAGCAGTGTGGCTTTCTCCCATACTTTCCTTCTTAATGAAACATACATCTGACTATGCCACTTCCTTGCTAAAATACAAACCATCTTCTGCATTTTCCCATCACTTAAAGCAGGACTTTACAAATCTGGGAGGATCACCGATCAACTCTTCTTAAACTGATCAAAGCAATGGCCCATCCTCTCCCTGGAAATACTTGCATCTACACGTATGTTTGTCACATCCTTGTATATGACATCAAGAGGGGTTCAGTAACATATGTTGTTATTGTTATGTGCCATCGAGTTGGACCCGACTCACTGTGATCCCTCCTTGGGTTTCCGAAGCGGTATCACTACGGAAGTAGATTGCCCAACCTTCCTTCCAAGGAGTGGCTGGTGGGTTTGAACCGCCAGCCTTCTGGTTAGCAGTCAATTGCCTTAGGCATTACGCTACCAGAGCTCCCTCAGTAACATATGGGGCCCACTTTTTTTTATAAAAACAGGTTTTCAGGATTAAGTCCCATCTCTGTTGCATGGTACCTGCTCAAGGCCTTTCTTGACCTGACCCTGACCTCCCCCTCCAGCCCCACCCGGAGTCCCTCCTTTCAATATCCACATAGCAAGCCTCAGACCCCCAATCCTGAGAAATACTCATTCTTCAAGAGTTTTGATACCCCTCATTTCTTCAAATATTCATTAACACTTAAAAGAAACTTCCATATGAGCCAGGACCTGTGCTGAGCCCTCCGTACCTTTTGATTCTGATTCTTAGAATAATCCTGCTGATGAGTCTAATCACAGCCATTCTAGATATGATAAAACTGAGGCAAACCATCACTTGCCCAAGGTCACATAACTATTAATTAGTAAAGATTGAAGATAGGACCCAAACACTCTTTGCACCATATGAATGCTACACATTGTACAGGACCCATGAATAAAGTACAATTTCTGCACAGGACCCACAATCAGGGTAAAGATCTTGGTGGCTATGGCTTCTTCTCTGCTGTGGGAAAGCTGTCCCAGGATCAAGGTGTAGGCAATTGGGATCTCCCAGGCCCAGGAAGTTAAAGCTAGAAGGAATAAAGCTCCCTTCAGGCCCACACCTGGCCTTCCCTGCTCCACTGCTTTTGGGGCTGAGCCTTGTTTCTCTGTTCACCCTGCCAGTTCCAGACCAAGTCTCTCAGCCTTGTCCTTTTTATCTTAAACAAGAGACCTGAGCTCTAGGTCTGAATCCACTTTCCTTCTCTTGGTCTCAGTTGCTTCTCATATAAAATGAAGATACCCATTGTTGGGCATGATAGTGCAGGAAATGGCAGGCCACTGGCTAGGGAGGAGCTGTGGGCCTGGAATTGTGACTCAGTGCCCAGCTTCTCTCAGCGTTCAGACTTCTCCCCTCTGGGCTTGCCCACCCTGCTCCACCCATCTCTGATTCTACCCCTCCCACAGTCTTACCATGGATCAGCATGAAGCTGGATAGGGGTGGGGCCCAGGGTACAGGTAGGGCAGCAGTGATGAACAGTGTTATGCCTGCTCAGCTCCTCGGCTGACACCCCCTCCTACTCCCTGGGTGCGGAAGCAGAGGCAGGGTGGCATCACTCCCCTCCCTTCCTCTCCCATCCTCACCCACTCAAGCTGCCCAAATGAGATAAGAGAAAGGCCCAGCCTGCTCTGGACAAGGAAAAATTCTGCTCTCAGACCTTCAGTGTAAGGTGATACCATCCCGGCCCACACAACTCCCACCTCTCCTGAGGCCAGGAGTCAGAGGGAATTCTCAGGGGGCTGGCGGTCAGATCAGCCCAAGCAGGGGAACCTGCTACAAACATCCTAGGCCTGGAAAGATCCTCAGAATTATAGTGCCTGTGTTGGGGAGTTCCTAGGGGGCCACTCACGCTCCGAACAAGAAGAGCCCCAAATTGGGAGTCAGGAGTCCTAGCTCAAGAACCTCTATGAGCTTCAGTTTCTTCTACTACAAAATCATGTTCCCATTCACAGAGTTGTTGTATCAAACTAAATGCCGCATCTGTTAAATGGCCTTGCCAGGTGGCTCACCAACGCGTGTGGGAAAGACATCCTCGTCGTTGATGAGGCCTTCAATCCAATCCATGAGCAGCGCCATATAACGCGGTGCCGAGAGCTTGGCTGGCCGCCGGTACTGGCGCTCGTCCTGCCAGCGGTACTCATAGCGGGGCCCACCTGCCATGACCGGGCAGCTACTCTCGCTACAGTGCTCGGCCATGGTGCCATAGATGAGGTTGATGCGATTGAAGAAGTCCACGACATGCACAGCAATCCAGTCATCGATGCTCTCGCCAGGTGGCAGCCTTACCACACTGCGTAGGTCCAGGCCCGACTTGAGCGAAGCCTGTGCCTTCTTGTACAGCTCAAAGCGTTGTGTGCCCGGCTCAAATCGCTTCCGCGGCCGGAACGTCTTATCCTTGGAGAACACCTGCTTTAGGCACAGTGCCATGACCCCACTGGGCCTGTGTATGCTGCACACTGACCTGTGGATGCCCTGTGGGGAACAAGTGCATGGGAGGCATTGTGATTAGGGACTAACCAAAGAGGCTTGGATTTCCAACATGTCTCATTTCCCCTTCATCTGAGTCTTTGGTCAACCTCTTCACCCTCTGTCTAAAATCTAAATTCTCCTCATTTTTGAGGTTCAACGTCCTGCCCCCCTTTGTTAACTCCCACAGCACTGAGATCTTGTTTTGTTTCCTTTCCTCTTTCATCCCATCTCAAGGGTGCTGGCTTCCAAGCTGGTGCACATCACTGCCTGGGAGCCCCCACAGGCCAGCTGGTACAGTGTAGCAGCATTGGGTTACATTGTGCTGAGGCCAGTGGGAGGGCCACCATCTTCAGCTTCCTCTGGGATATCCCGTAGTTCATCCGGCCACCGGGGATTCCCAAGGAGCAAGAGGGACTTTTCTACCAAAAATGTCCTTTCCTTTATTTACCCTGAAACAGGAAATGATCCTCACATGGCCAGATGGGTGGTCTCAGAGTGTGGCTGCAGGTGCTAGAGCAGAAGGGAAGAGTGGCAGGGCTCTGTTTTCTCTGATCAAAAGCCAACCAAACCCACCACCACTGAGTAGATTCTGACTCATAGTGACCCTACAGAACTGAGTAGAACTGCCCCATAGGGTTTCCAAGGCTGTAAATCTTTATAGAAGCAGACTGCCTCATCTTTCTCCTGCATAGCAGCTGGTGGGTTTGTACCATTGACCTTTTGGTTAGCATCTGAATGCTTTAAGCACTATACCACTAGAGCTCCTCTTTCTCTGACAGTGGCTGGAAATCCTCCCAAGCCAGCCTCCTCCAGCCCCAAACTCTTAACAACACACTGGCCCCTCCTCCTGCACCTAACTAACACTTAGTAGAAACTAGAGCACCTCCTATATGCCAGGCACTAGATGGCAGATCCACCCAGCTGAGCCCATTTAGAGCTCAATAAATTTGCTTTGCTTCTTAGAATAGAATGATCTCAGACTCAAAATAGACTTTGGGAGCAGTGGTCAGAGCCCCAGGCTTAGAAGCAGGAGTCCTGGGTTCTAGTCTCAGCTGCACCACTGCCTTGCTGGGTGACCCTTGTAGTAGGCATGGTTTTGACCCATGAAACCTCTTGGACTACTTCAACAGCAGCCATGCTTCTGGGACTCTCAGAGTAGATACCTTATCTCTCCTGTGAGCTCTTGGGAAATGTACACCTAGGTACTAGTTGAGACTGGAATTTAGCCATGAATTGAGTACAGTGACCCTGACTCCAGACTGAGACTGAGCCTGAGTATAGGTTAGTATATAGTTCTGAGCTCTGATCCCAGGGTGAACTCTGACCTGGCACTGACCCTGCTCAGGTTGATTTTGTAGCAGGCTTACATATTGCTACAAAGGAGCTCTGGTGGTGTAGTGCCTAAGGCATTTGACTGCTAACCAGAAGGTTGGCGGTTCAAACCCACCAGCCACTTTGCAGAAAGAAGATTAGGTAATCTCTTTCTGTAAAGATTTACAACCTCAGAAACCCAAAGGGGGTAGCTATGAATTGGAATTGACTCGATGGCAATGAGTTTGGTTTTTTTTTTTCGGTAAATTGTGCTACAGACAAAGCCTAACCTTGACCTGAGACTGACTGGCTGACATTGGAGCATCTTTCTTCCTCACATCTCTGGTAATGTTGAAAGGACTGGGGCAGTAAGAACAAGGAAATAATTAGGACTTACCAAAGGCACAGCACAAAATGGAGTGGGGGGTCACTTCAGGCACTAGTCAAGGTGATGATGTTTGGAACAAGGTACTTCCTTGTACCCCCAACAGGCATTCCAGGATGGGGACAATCAAGTAAAATGAAGGTAAGTTGAAGAGTCTGCCAACAAGATCTTGTCCCCTTGATAAAAACCACAGATGCTAAAGTTCATCTTATCCATCTTCCTGCTCCTTAATTTCTCACTCAAAAAGTGCCCAAGGTGGGACTTGAACTTCCTGACTGCTTGCAGCCTCTATTCTAAACTCTGCTTGTGGCAGGTGCTTCTAAAATCATTCACACTGCAGTTGGGTGGAGTTCCTGGGCTCCCCACCTTTGCATGGTTCCCTTTACTGACAGCTGCAAACAGGTCCTTCCTTTGGCACTTAACACCTCACCTTACCTTTCCTGCCCACTTCCCACCTCCCTACACTTAACTACATGGTCTTCTTCCTGATCCCTAAGCACATCACACAGTCTCCTGTCTGTATGTTTTCTTCCGCTGACCCCTCAGCAAGACTACACACTCTTCAGGTTGAATGCTACTTCCTCCCCCAGGCCCTTGGCTGTGCCTCTACTGAACTCAGATGTTGTTTTCTTTGGAGCGAGGCTGCTCTTTGGCCATCACTGCTGCCCCACCCCCAACCTAGGTCAGGGCTTGGCACAGAGTCAATGCTTAGACTTTAAGGAAGAATTTGAACCTAGAATCATAAGGTTGGAAAAGCATTTAGAAATCAGCTGGTCCAACCCACTCGTTGTACAGAAGGAAAGACTGAGGCCCAGAGAGAGAACTTAAAGAGCCTGAGGTCACACAAGTTACAGGCAGAGCTGAGACAAGTTGGACATGGCTCAGTCCCATGAGTAAAGGATCATTCTCCTGCACAGGCCAGTCTAGTAGGGAGAAAGGGAAAGAAGGATAGTGGGTGGAAGGGGAAGCATCTTCCCCACCAAATAGTCCAAACTGCTTCCTGTCCCCCCAACACACTGAGCCTCACCCCTTCTCACTCCACTCCCACAGCAACTTGGGCACCCTGACCAAGGACCATGAGTCCCACCTTCCTGCTGTGAAATGCTGAGCCTGATCTTCTTTAGAAAATGTAAGATTTGGGGGTAGACAGAGGAGAGCGCATGGCAGGTGCCCTTCTATCTATGCAGCTTGTCTTCTCTCACTCCCTGCCACCACCATGCTCTCACTAAGTTCTTGTCCCTCACTGAACCTACATCCCTCTCCCTGAATTGCTGCTGGTCCTCCTGAGCTTGGTTCCTGTTCTGGGTGTTCTTTTACTCCTAGAGTTGCCAGTGACATGCTCACTTCCCAGATGGGCATCTGGGTTTCCCTAAAGAGGACTATAATGTGACCCTCCGTGGTTCTGACACTTAGCCCCCTAGGGCTACACCTGCCATTCTCTCAGCCTGACCTAAGGTCTCACCCAGAGGATGGCCCCAATTTGAACCCACCATCCAGCCTGGTTTGTGCAATGTGGGGGGCGCCATACCCAGCCGGCCGGCCGAGATCCAAGACGAAAGTGGAGGCGGAGTCTCCACGCTCTTTCCACGGGGTACTCACTCGGCTCACCCTGGTCCCTCTTATCACCTCCTTCCTTCCCCACCCAGCTGTCAGGGTCTGATAGGTCATAGGTCCCAGAGCAGCAAGCCTGACATTTCCGCTCCCAAGGACACGCCCCCCTCAATCACCGCCACCCCCAACTCGCACTTTCGGAGCGTTCAGCCGCTGACCGGGGACGGACTGTGGCCAGCCTGCTTTGGGGCTGAGGTCGCCCCTGAGTGGTGCCACACCCGGAGAGCCCAGGAAATGAAAGTCGAAGAAATGCTGGGGGGCGGGGCGCAGGGGGTGCCAGCGCTCACTCACGGGTTCCGCCCAGGTGGGGCACAGCTCGAGTCCTCCTCTGGCCGCGAGGTCACATCCCCAGTGCGCTGGGTCACCCTCCGTTTGCTAGAGCTCCCTGAAAGTCCCCACGCTTGCCAGCCTGCCTGCCCCACCGGGCCCCGCTGTCGCGCTCCCGCCCCTTAGGCTACACGGACTCCGCCCCGGCCCTTCCCAGCCCCGCCACGCTGAGGCCTGGGGGCGGAGAGGGGGCGGAGGAAAGGGGCCCCCGTCCCCTCCCCTCCCAATACAACAACACGCTCACTCTAGCCTTTCCGGAAAGTCTATATCCGGCTCCCAACTTCCCTCTGGGCTGAGAAGCAGCTTCGCTCGTGTCTCCTTGGAGGCTCTGTCAAGGAGACAACCTCAGCTTAAATGGGGCGACAGTAAAATGGGGCGATGGGGACATGAAGTGACAAAACATCTGGAGCATAAACAAAAGAACTACTAGATAAACGGTGGTTTCCTTGCCCCTGGAATCATGTGTCTTATTTTTCCTGAGCTCAATGAAGGATTGCATTTGTTCTGTCCATTCCCGTACCCTCAGCAGCTGGCACAGTGCCTAGCACATAGTAAGCACTCAATACCCATTTGCAGAATGAATGAATGAATGAATGAGTAGCTGAAAGCCTTGGGCATCATGTGCTGAGTTCCTCACCTGAGCACTGAGATGACTGGCCCCTAGGATTGTCACATCACAGACTGCAAAGTAGAATCGCCCCATAGGGTTTTCTTGACTGTAATTAAAATATATATATATATTTATTTTGTTATTGTTGAGAAAATATGCAGCAAAACATTTTTTAATTGTTAAAACAGTTTTTACATGTACAATTTAATGACATTGATTACATTGAGTTGTGCAACCATTGTTGCTCTCCTTTGCTAGTCGTTCCTCCCTCATTAACATAAACTCACTGCTGGCTAAGATTCCTATATAATCTTTCAAGTTGCTGTTGTCACTTTAATGCTATATAGATAGTGATTTTTTTTTTAAATTTTATTGTGATTTGGGTGAAAGTTTACAGAGCAAATTCATCTTCCATACAGCAGTTCACAAACACTTTGTCTCATGACATTGACTGTAATCTCCCACAATGCAACAGCTCTCCTCCCACCTCTTCCCCATGGCCATCTCTTCCCTGTGTCCTTCCCTGCCATGCACTCCTGCCCCTGAGCTGTCTCCCTGTGCATACACAGCCCTTCTTTTTCCCATGATTGATCTCTCCAAGGAGTATATCTAGCTAATGGAAATGTTCAGCTCCTATACCTGTCTTTTGTTTGGCTGGAAGCCACCTGAGTGGATTTAATTCCACACCTGAAGGGCAGCTAGAGGCCATAGTCTCAGGGCTTCCACCAGACTCTAACAGACCAGCAAACCTGGTCCTTTTTTTTTTTTTTTTTTTAAATGATTTTGAGTTTTATTCCACACTGTTCTCCCTCTCTATCCAGGATCTCCTACATAGATCCCTCTCCAAGTGGTTGACAGTGGTAGCCGGGCACCATCTAGTTCTTCTGGTCTCATAGTTGTATAGGCTGAGGATTGCATGGTGTACCAGTTGCTTGGACTAATTGCTTCCATGTGTCTTTGGTTTTCTTCATTCTTCTTTGCTCTGGATGAGGAGACATCCATTGTTGCATCTAGATGGCCACTTGCAAGCTTTTAAGATCCCAGTCGCTACTCACCAAAGTAGGATGTGGAACAATGTTTTTGTGTAGTATGTTATGCTAATTGAGTTTGATGTCCCCTGCGACCCTGGTCCTGAGCCCATAGGTCCAACTACTTGCTCCCTCTGGCTATGGCCAAGAAGTGACTACAACCTTGTCCTTGTCAGTTCTACTATAAACCTGGAAATTAATCCTATATAAATAGTTCTTAAAGAACATAATGCCAAAGCAGATATTTTTCACTCCTTAAGCTAAACTATTTCTCAGTTTTAAGATGATTTCAGGGGGTATTTATAGTTTAAAGTTTAAAGATTACCTCAGGGCAATAGTTTCAAGGGTTCATCTATACATCATGGCTCCAGAAAGTCTGGAGTCCACGAGAATTTGAAATTCTGTTCTGTATTTCCCCCTTTTAATCAGGATTTGTCTATGGAATCTTTGATCCAAGTGTTCAATAATAGTAGCTGAGCACCATCCAGGTCTTCTGGTCTCATGGCAAAGGAGGAAGTTGTTCATGGGGGTGATTGACCATACATTCCATATCCTTCTCCTATTCCTGACTCTCCTTCTTCTGTTGCTCCAGGTTAAAGAGACTAACTGTCATGCCTTGGAAGGTTACTTGCAAGATTTTAAGAGTCCAGGCACTATGCAAGAAACTAGGAGGTAGAACAGGAGCACTAAATATGTTATTAGGCCAATTAACTGGGCTTTCCCATGAAACCATGACTCTATACCTCCAAACCATGGAACCAAATTCCATAACGTGTTTGGTTGTACATATGCCACCTCAGCAGGTACTAACTTTTTTTTTACAGGTGTACAACTTATTGACAGGAATTACAATAATCGGCTGTGCAATTTTACCCTTAATCACCATTAACCATCTTTTCCCTCTTGTCCCTGGTAACTACTATAACACTTTGCTCTCTATACAGGTGCCTTTTCTTATCTTTTTGCATAAGTGAGGTCATACAATATTTGTCCTTTTGTGATTGGCTTATTTTGCTCAGAATAGGGTGGTATGTATCAAAACTTCATTTCTCCCACTGGTTGAGTAGTATTCATGGAGCTTGTATGTACGTACCACATATTTTTAATCCATTCTTCTGCTGATGCCACAGTATGGAACTCAGCACCCAGCCTGGTTTGTGCGATGTGGGGGACACCACGCTGTGTCTTTTTAAAAAGACAAGAAAATGCATATGTATAGAGAGCCAAGTGTATTAGTAGTTACCAGGGGCAAGAGGGAAAAGGATGGTTAACAGTGATTAAGGGTAGAGTTGCAGAGCCGATTATTGTAATTCCTGTCAATAAGTTGTACACCTGTAAGAAGCTGGATTGACATCTATTGTGAATAGTGCTGCAATGAACAATAGTGTACAAGTCTCTGAGTTTCTACTTTCAAGTCTGTTGGGTATATACCCAGGAGTAAAATTGCTGGGTCATGTGGTAGTTCTACTTTTAGTTTTTTAAGGGAACTCTACACTGTTTTCCACAACGGCTGTATCATTTTGCATTCCTGCCAGCAATGGATAAAGGTTCCAGTTTCCCCACATCCTTGCCAATCATCATAGTGAGAGTGAAATGATAACTCATTGTGGTTTTGATTTACATGTCTCTGATGGCTAATGATGCTAATGTGTTTAAATCACCAGTGCTTATGTGGTTGGTGGCCATTTGAATGTCCTCTTTGGTGAAATGTCTATTCAAGTCCTTTGTCCATTTTATGATTAGTTTGTCTTTTTGTTGTCAAAATTTTATAAATATTTTGGTTATTAGATTCTCATAGGATATATGGTCCACAGCATATTCTTCCAGTCAGTAACTTGTCTTTTCACTTTCTTTGGAAAAGTCTTTTCATGAACAAAACTTTTATGAGGTCCCATTTATGTTTTTTGTCTTTTGTTGTTTGTGTTTTTGTTATTATTTTTAGATAATCCATTGTTGAAAGGTAGGCCTGACAGTGTTGCCCCTGCTTGTTCTTCTAAGCATATTATGGTTTTAGTCTGCACATTTAAGGTCCTCAATCCACTTGGAATTTGCTTTTGTGTATGGTGTGAGGCATGGATCCTGTTTCCTTTTTCTCCATGTAGAAATCCAATTTTTCCAGGACCATTTATTGAAGAAACTCTTCTTTTCCCCATCAAGTGGACTTATCACCTTTGTTAAAAATCAGTTGACCATAGATGCGTGCATTTATTTATGGACTTTCAAATCTATTCCATTGGTCTATGTGCCTGTTTTATACCAACACCAGGCTATTTTGATTACTGGAGCTGTATAGTATGTTTTAAAATCAGGAAGTGAGTCCTCCTACTTTGTTCTTGTCTTTCAATATTGCCTTGCTATTGGGGTATCTTGCCATTCCATATAAAGTTGGGGATTGGTTTTTCTATTTCTGTAAAGAAGGCTATTGGAATTTTGATTGGCACTTCATTGAATCTGTAGATCACTTTGGGTCGTATTGACATCTCAACAATATTAAGTCTTCCAATCCATGAACATGGAATATCTTTCAATTTATTTAAGTTTTCTTTAATCTCTTCCAGCAATGTTTTACAATTTTCATTATATAAGTCCTTCACATCCCTATTTAGCTTTATCCCTAGGTATTTTATTCTCTTAGATGCTATTGTAAATGGAATTATTTTTCCTAATTTCAATTTTAGGTTTCTTATTACTGGTGTATAGAAACCCAACTGACTTGTTTATTGACCTTAAATTCCTCTATTAGCTCTAGAAGTTTTCTTGTGGACTCCTAGGGATTTTCTATAAACATAATGATATCATCTGTGAATAGAGATAATTTACTTCTTCTTTTCCAATCTAAGAAGCTCTGGTGGCATGGTAAGGTGTTTGGCTGCTAACCAGAAGGTTCACAGTTCAAACCTACCATCTGTTTTGTGGGAGGAAGATGAAGCAATGTACTTTTGTAAAGATTTATAGGCTTGGAAACCAAACAGGGGTCATTACGAGCTGGAATAGACTAGAAGGAAGTGGGTTATTTAATTTTGTTTCCAATCTGCATAATCTTTTACTTCTTTCTCTTGTCTTATTGCTCTGGGTAGGATTTCTAATACAATATTGAATAGAAGTAGTGAGATGGGCACACTTGTCATGTTCTAAATTTCAGAGGGAGAGGTCTCAGTCTTTCTCTATTAAGCGTAATGTTGGCTGTTGGCTTTTCATATATACCCTGAATCATATTGAGGAATTCCCCTTATATTCCAATCTTCTTTAAGGTTTTAATTAAGAAAGTGTTGGATTTTATCACTTTTTTTTTTTCATCCATAGAGATGATAATGTGGCTCTTTTCCTTTGTTCTATTCATGTGGTGTACTGCATTGATTGATTTTCTAATCTTGAACCATTCCTGCATTCCTGGAATAAATTCTACTTGGTCAAGGTGTATGACTCTTAATATTGCTGTTGGATTCTGTTCACTTGTATATTGTTAGGCGCTCTGGTAGTGTAGTGCCTAAGGCACTTGAATGCTAACCAGAAGGCTGGCAGTTCAAACCCACCAGCCACTCCTTGGAAGGAAGGTTGGGCAATCTACCTCTGTAGTGATACTGCCTAGGAAACCCAAGGAGGGGTGGCTATGAGTTGGGTCTGACTGGATGGCACATAACAACAACAACAACAGTATACTGTTGGGGATTGTTTTTGTATCTATATTCATAAGAGGTATTAGCCTGTAGTTTTCTTTTCTTGTGGTCTCTCTGTCTGTTTTGGTATCGGGGTTATGTTCGCTTCACAGAATGAATTAGGGAGTATTCCTTTTTTTTTTTTTTTTGTAACAGTTTAAACAATGCTGGTGTCAATTCTTCTCTAAATTTTTGGTTTCCAATGAAGCCAACCACTCCAGGATTTTTTTGTTGTTGTTGAGGTTTTTGATCACTGATTTGATCTCTCCACTTGTTACAGATCTGTTGAGAATTTCTCAAAGTCAATTTGGGAAATTTGTGTGCTTCTGAGAGTTTGCCCATTTCCTCAGGACCATAGTCACTGGGGACATCAAGCTCAATTGGCATAACATACTACACAAAACATTGTTCCACCTCCTACTTTAGCAAGTAGCGACTGGGATCTTAAAAGCTTGCAAGCAGCCATCTAGATGCAATGATGGGTCTCTCCTCGTCCAGAGCAAAGAAGAATGAATAAAACAAAAGATTCATGGAAAGAATTAGTTCTAGCAACGGTACACCATGAGATCTGCAGCCTATATGACTATGAGATCAAAAGAACTAGATGATTCCTGGCTACTGTCAACCCCTCGGAGGGGGATCTATATAGGAGATCCTGGATAGAAAGGGAGAACAATGTGGAACAAAACTCAAAATCATTTGAAGAAAAAAAAAAGGGGGACCAGGTTTGTTGGTCTGATAAAGACTGGTGGAATCCCTGAGACTATGGCCACTAGCTGCCCATCAGGTCTGGAATTGAACCCACAGCTGTGGCTTCCAGCCAAACAAAAGACAGGCATATGAGTTGAACATTTACCTGAGGTAGATACACTCCTTGGAGAGATCAATCATGGGAGAAAGAAGGGCTATTTATGCACAGGGAGACAGTTCAGGGGGCAAGGGTGCATGGAGGGATGGACACAGGGAAGAGGTGACTGTCAGGGAGGAAGTGGAAGGGGAGCTGTTGCATCGTGGTGAATTGTGGTCAATGTCATGAGACAAAGTGTATGCGAACTGCTGTATGGAAAGTGAATTTGCTCTGTAAATTTTCACTCTAGTCACAATTAAAAAAAAAAAAAGAATTTGCCCATTTCATCTAGATTATCCAGTATATTGCCATACAGTTGTTCATAATATTATGTCATAATTCTCTCTATTGGGTTAGCTGTAATGTCTCCTCTTTCATTTTTTATTTTGGTTATTTGCATCTTTTCTTTGTCAATCTAGCTAACTATTTGTTAATTTTATTGAACTTTTCAAAGAACCAACTTCTCGTTTTATTGATCTTCTCTATTGTTTTTCTGTTTTCAATTTTATTTATTTATGCTCTGATTTTGTTATTTCCTTCCGGTAGGTTTATGCTTAGTTTGCTCTTCTCTTTCTAAGTTCTGGATCTGTTGAGTTAGGCTGTTAGTCTGAGATTTTTTTTCTTTTTAAGTAGGCATTTATTGATATAAGTTTCCTTTTGGATACTGCCTTTGCTGCATCACAGTTTTGGTATCTTGTGGTTTCATTTTCATTTGACAATAAAGAATTTGTGATTTCTCTTTTCATTTGTCTTTTGACCCATTGGTAGTTTAATAGTGTGTTGTTTAATTTCCTTTTTTTTTTTTATCCCCCCTCATTGATTTCTAGTTTCAGTCCACTGTGTCAGAAAAAAATATTTTCTATGATTTCAATCATTTTAAATTTATCAAGGTTTGCTTTGTGACCTAAAATGTGGTGTCTCCTGGAGAATGATCCATGTGATGTATATTGTAGAATGTATATGGTGCTGTTTTTGAGTGGAGTGTTCTACGTATCTGTGGTGGTTAAGTTTGTGTGTCAACTTGGCTGGGCCTGGTCGAGTGGCTAGGCAGCTGCTTGTAGTATTCTCCATGATGAGACTGGTAATCAACTGCATGGTGGAATCTACTGTGAGCAGCTAAGTACCTGCCTTAGGGATGTGGTCTGCTTCCTGTATATAAGAACTCTTGGGGAATGCTCTCTAGTTTATGGCACGCTTGAACCCTGCATGTAGCTGTGTCATTGTTCAACAGCCTGCCGTGCTCTGCTGACCTTAGGACTTTCAATGGACTTGAATTAATGGCCTGCCATGTGATTTGGTAACATTGGGACTGTGCCTTTTTACTTGTCAACCTTGGGCTTGTTAGCCTCTGCAGCCAGCAGCTGAGTGAAGAAAAGCCTCAAGCTTCAGTGGGCCAGGAGCACGAGGCAGAGCTAAAGCCCAAAGTTGAGGGGCTTTCCCCCAGGCCCTAGAGCCTGGCACTTTGAGCTCAGACTTAAAGCCTCCAAATTGTAAGAATAAACTCCTGTTTGTTAAAGCCATCCCATTGGTGATATATTCTTGTAGCAGCAGCACTAGGTAACCAAAACAGTATCTGTTAAGACTAGTTGGTTTATAGCGTCATTTAGGTCCTCTGTTTCCTTATTGATCTTCTTTCTAGATGTTCTGTCCAATATTGAAAGTGGTGTATTGAAGTCTCCAACTATTATTGTAGCACTATCTCTCTTCCATTCTATCAGTGCTTGCTTTATATATGTTTTGGTATCTTTCATGTTGGATATGGAGCTCTGGTGGTGTAGTGCCCAAGGCATTTGACTGCTAACCAGAAGGTTGGTGGTTCAAACCCACCAGCCTCTCCATGGAAGGAAGACTGGGCAATCTACTTCCACAAAGATTTACCACCTTGGAAACGCAAAGGGACTTGCTATGAGTCAGAATTGACTCGATGGCAGTGAGTTTGGTTTTTGAGTACATATATATAACCCACCAGCCACTCCTCGGAAGGAAGGTTGGGCAATCCTCTCACAGTTGATTGCTCTAAGAAGTGTACCTCCCTGGTCTAATTATTCACCTCGTAGGCCTTTCTATTGTTTGGCTGAAGTTTAAGCCATGGGAGTGAGTTCAATTCCAGACCCAACCAGGGGCCAGAGGTCTTCTTTTTTGCTGACCCTTTTTTGCTGACTCTACTTTACCAAGCATGATGTTTTTCTCCAAGGACTGGTCCCTAGTGATTACATGTCGAAAGTACGAGAGACAATGTCTTGCCAATCCTCGCTTATAAGGAGCATTCTGGCTGTACGTCTTCTCAGATTTGTTTGTTCTTCATGCGCCCTGAATTTATTTTTATCCTTGCCTTTTATACATTTGTTATTAAAAACATAAAGGACATAACAGTTAGAATTATCCAGCGTGGATACCTATTGCTAGCCCTAATATATTTCCCTTTATTAAGGTTCTTTCTTTTTATGTATAGCTTTGAATTACTTTCTAGTGTCCTTTCCCTTTCACCTACAGAACTGCCATTGGTACTTTTTGTAAGGCCAGTCTGAACTGTCTCAGCCTCTGTCTGAGAATGTTCTAATTTCACCCTCATTCTTCAGGCATTCGTTTATTTAGGTATTTCATTTGGGGATACTCTGTCAGTTTCAGAGTATGGTTGGCTGTAATCTTTACAACAGCTGCTTGCCAGACCTGGTTCTTCCATGGTGCCAAAGAATAGCTTCTATAAGCAACCTTTGGGTTACTGAGTGTAGACCATCTGTGCCACCCAAGAAACTTTTTTTTTTTTTTTTTGCTAAGTAGTACTCTATTATATGACTATGCCA
>NW_006921756.1:2430112-2434742 GCF_000298275.1 Orycteropus afer afer
TTTTTTTTTTTTTTTTAAATGATTTTGAGTTTTGTTCCACATTGCTCTCCCCCCCTCCATCCAGGATCTCTTACATAGATCCTCCTCCAAGTGGTTGACACCGGTAGCCTGGCAGTATCTAGTTCTTTGGGTCTCATAGTCATATAGACTGAGGATCGCATGGTGTATCAGTCGCTTGGACTAATTGTTTCCATGCATCTTTGGTTTTTTTCATTCTTTGTTCTGGACGAGGAGAGAACCATTGTCCCATCTAGAAGGCCTCTTGTAAGCTTTTAAGATCCCAGTCACTACTCACCAAAGTAGGATGTGGAACAGTGTTTTTTATGTAGCGTGTTAAGCCAATTGAGCTTTATGTCCTCTGAGACTATGGTCCTGAGCCCACAGGTCCAACAACTCACTCCTTCTAGGTAGCAGGCTGTGGCCAAGAAGTGACTACAGTCTTGTCCATTGTCAGCTATATTATATACCTGGGAATTCTTACAGAACATACAAATACATTTGTAGAAACATTGTCTGCCAACCCTATACATACATGGTCATGGGCATTCTCCCCCCTGCATAGACACACCTAATACTTCAGCCTGTCCACCAATCTATCCTTCACTGACAATGCACTCCTGCTCTTTTATGGTTGTTATTTGCTTGATAAATCTTTTTCCAACCTTTGATTTTTAGTCTGTTTTTGTCTTTCTCTCTAAGTGTGTCTATTGTAGATAGCATAGTGAGGGATTATGTTTTCTTATCCAGTCTGCAACTCTGTCTCTTGAGTGATGCATTTAATCCATTGACATTCAGTGTAATTATCGACGAGTATGAATTTGTTGCTGTCATTTTGTTATGTGTTTTTTCATGGTGTTGCTGATTTCGTTGTTGCATATAATTTTCTGTGCTGAGCTCATTTTGTTTATGAATCGTGTTATCACTTCCTTCGTTGGTATTGTTTTAGTATTTGCTAAATATTTGTGCTTGTCCTCTTTTTCATTTTGATGTGAAGGTTTATCATTTTTCTTTGAGGTTACCCTGTGATTTATAATTTTCTTCTCAAGTTTAGAACAGTCTGTTCTATTTTGCAATTGTGTTGACTTCCTCACCATTTAGAAGTTCTGTAACTACACTATTTTTTCCCTCTTTCTGGTTTGTAGTTGTCCTCATTTGTCAGATGATGTCTCTGGTTCCAGGAACCTTTTAATCCTCATTCTTGAAGGATAGCTTCACTGGGAATAGTATTCTTGGTTGACAGATTTTTTTTTCTTTCAGCACTTTAAATATATAATTGCATTGCCTCCTGGCCTCCAATGTTTCTGAGGGAAAATTTGCACTTAATCTTACTGCGGATCCTTTGTATGTGACTACTTGCTTCTTTCTCATTGCTTTCAGGATTCTTTATCTTTAATTTTTGAAAGCCTAACTATGATTTATTTTAATGTAGATTTCTTTGGCTTTATCTGCTCAGGGTTCTTTGAGCTTCTTGGATTTGTAGGCTCATGTCCTTCGTGAGATTGGGGAAATTTTCTGTTATTCAAATATGCTTTCTGTCCCTGTCTCTTATCTCCTTCTGGAATTGCCATGGTAACTGTATTAAGTCTCTTTTGTCCCATAACTGTGCTCAGCCTTCTTGATCCTCTGTTCTTTAGCTATTCAGTATCTGTAATTTTAATGATCTGGTCCTCTAATTCACTTATTGTTTCTTCTACCTGATTAATTATGTTGGTAATTCCTTTTATTGCATTTCTCATTTCAGTTTATTGTCCCTTTCAATTGTAATATCTCTTTTTTTAGATCCTTATTTTGTTCTTGCATTGTTTTCCTTATTTCTTTTAGCTCTTTGTTTTCCCTTAGTTCTTTAATTACATTTAATGTTATTGTATAATATTCTTCCCCCCCCCAATTATTTACTCATCCCTAGATGCATTTTCACTCCTCTTGTCATGTTCATCCTTTCTCTGTTCTTTGTGTGTCTTTTTTTTTTTTTTTTTTTTTTTGCTGTTGTTGAGGCATTGGAATTTTCAGGGATATTAACTTTTTCAGTTTCCCCAGTATTTGGTGTTTTTTGTCTGCACTGTTTTCCACAAGAAACTCTGAAGTGGCCAGAAACCTCAGCTATTGCTTACTGTTTTCTCTCCCTGGCTGTGATATCTCTTTCTCTCTCCCTGGTTAACTGGGATTCGAAATTTCCACATCTCATTTTTCAACTTTCAGTCTCTCCCAAACACACCAGAGCATACTTGTGGTCAGTCTGTCAACCATTAGGCACCACCACTCAGGTGAGATATTGTGTACTAATTAACCTGTCCACTAGTGGGTGCAATTCCCACTTTCCACACCCAGCAAATCTTCTTCGGAGTGGGTGTAGCTCTCTGGTTTTGTTTGAGGTTTCCTTCCCTGCTTTGTAGGGGCTCTTTATGTCTAAGCTGACATTCAGGGAAAGTATAGGAAGACCTCCATTTCAGGAGGAGAAGAAGCTGGCACTTTCCAGAAGGACCTCTGAAAAATCTATCTTGTTGGTTTCAAAGCCCCAGTGGTCCTGTAGTGGTTGGGGCAGCTGTGTCCACCTGTGATTGTCTTGGTTCTCTTGTGCTGCTATAACAGACATCACACAAGTGAATTGCTTTAACAAATAGAGACTTATTCTCTTACAATTTAGGAGGCTAGAAGTCCGAGTTCAAACTGCTGGCTCTAGGGGCTGGGGTGAAGGCCCCTTGACCTTGGGCTTTAGTTCTGCTTCCTGTTCCAGGTCCATTAGAGCTGGAGGCCTTTTCTGACTCATGTAGCTGCTGGCTGTTGAGGTTGATGAACCCCAGATCAACAGGTAAAATGGCACAGCCCCCAAATTAGTAGACAACACAGCAGGCCACTAGTTCAAAATCCCGGAAAAAATCCCAAGATTGACAGGCAATGTGGCAGGTAACATGGCAGACCACTGGATGAGGACTTGGCCAACTGCAGGACCCAAACATGCCAGAAAGCTATAGACCTTTCCCAAATTTTCTCCATATATACTGGAAGCAGGCCACATTCTGAAGGCAGCTACTTAGATCTCACAGCAAATTCCACTATGGAGTTGACTACCAATCTCATCATGGGGAATAACTACATCCAGCTGCCAAGCCACTCAAAACCACAGCCCAGCCAAGTTGACACACAGCCTTAACTACCACAATGATCCACCTCCTGATTCTACTCTTGGGAACCTTCTGTAGGACTTTGTATCATCAGCCCAGCAGTCAACATTTACCATTTGTGGGAGGGGTAGTCACACTCTGAACAGATCCCCAGAGAGGTCTGCCTTGTTGCTATTTAGAATCCAGAGAGGCAAGTAGAATGTTGACTATTGGAGCAGACTCCAGGGTTAGGGCCTTACAACAGTGCAGCAACTTGCAGCAATCTGGAAACCCAACAGTTACCAGGTAGGGAAGAGAGCGTCATGCTCTAGTCAGATCCTCACAGAGGTCTGCCTTTTTGCTACTAGAGTCCCCCTGCTAGATTGTTGGTGTGAGTGCAGCCTCCACTCAGGACTCCTGCTTCTAACACACAGCAGCCTTAATCAGTAGTCCTTAGTGTAAACTGGAAGTAGGGGCAGAATAACCCTAATTGACCCCCATAGAGGCTTGTCCTTTGGTTTCTGAGGTCAGAACTATGGGATGTTCAGGGAGGCAGGTAGAATGCTGACTATAGGAGCAGACTGCACTGCAGGGCCCTTCTGTAGCAATTCACAGCAGGCTTGAAGGTGATAGTGCCTGAATGCAAGAGGAGCTATCATGTTCCAAACAGACCTCCAGGGAGGTCTGCCTTGTTGCTATTAGAGCTCTCCCTATACTATGTGGGCTGTGGGGGTAGCCAGCTTTTTAGCATACAATAACCTCAGTCAGTAGTCCTCAGCACTGACTGAAAGGAGGAGCAGACAGACCCAGGGAGGTTTGTCTTGTTTATTTCAGAGGCCTGAGGGATGGGGTGTGCAGGGAGGCTGGTAGAGTGTTTACTACAGGAATAGATTCCACTGCATAAAGACTCACCAACTGCAATACTGTAGCAATTCACAGTAGGCTTGCAACCAACAGTGTCTGGGTGGGTGGAGGTGCTTGACACACTGCAAACAGACCCCTAGGGAGGTCTGCCTTGTTGAGTTTAGGGCAGAAGCTCAGGGTCCTGCCTCTTTGTTCAAGCAGAGGCTGTGGTGGTTAGCGAAACAGGCTTTTTTCTGAGGCCCCTACCCCAGTTCACAGCAGCTAGGAGCCCACATAGGTGGAGGAGGGGCAGGGAAGGTGGAAGAAGTGATTTCCTTACTGTGAACAACTTGTTGATTTTTGCCTGTCTGCAGTTCACTGCTACTTTCCCCTGATCCCTGATTCAGAGACCCTTAAAGCCTAGGACCCTTTCCTTGTATTTGTGGGGGTGGGTTGCAATGATTATACCACCATCTTCTCAGAATTCCTCTTGAGGTGGTGTAGTGCTTAAGGCATTTGACTGCTAACCAGAAGGCTGGCGGTTCAAACCCACCAGCTACTCTTCCGAAGGAAGACTGTGCTACTTCCATAGTGATACTGTTGTGCCCAGGCTGTAAAGGAGAATTTCGGAAGAGAAGAAGACGCCAACCCACGCCAATGCAAATGCAATAGGACAGTTTATTAGC
>NW_006921756.1:2435011-2470887 GCF_000298275.1 Orycteropus afer afer
TGAGACTGGAGGGCAGATAAAAGCCCTAAGGAGTGTTTAGAATTACAAAAGTTCTGTTAGCACTACTGACACTAAAAGGTTTCTGGTTAAAGATTTTCCTGGAGGCTGCTAGAATTCTGGCTTCAGATTGACTCACAATACCATCTCAGAAACCCAAGGAGGGGTTGCTATGAGTTGAATCAATTCAACAGCAGTGAATGTGGTTTTGGTTTTTGTAATCTTTATAGAAGTAGATTGCCAGGCCTTTCTTCCTCCCCACGGCCCTGTTCACTCTTCAACCAAAGTTACACCATTTTCTATATCCAAGCCTTTGTCTTGGCTATTCCCATTTTGGAATGTCTTCTTTCCCTTCTTACTTTCAACCAAATCCAAACCCTTCAAGACCTGATCTTCCTTCCCTACTTTTCTACCTGGGTCCTTCCCCTGAGGCAGGCAAATGTCCCATCCCTGCATTCTGTGGCCATCAGACCCAGGAACCAGCTGGCTGGCTTTGTCCTGGAATGGAAGGTAAGATTGGAGGCTTTCTAGGCTGGAGGGCTAAGGCAAGACAGCTGGGCTGCAGAAGATGGCCTGGGGGGAGGAGGTGGGAGGATGAGAGGTCTAGGGGCTGGTGGGAGGCACTTACCGTGGTACAGATTCCCCACTGTGCTTCCATTATGTCTTTTGGACCTTCTATTTGCTCAATGGCATGAGATCACCCTGATTGTTAAAAATCCCAGCTCATAAAACTAAGGATCCATCAGTGGGATTCATCATCACAAAAGATGTTTCAAGACCTGTCCTGAAGTACACTGCTGTCAGCGTTAGGATAATATCCATATGCCTGTGTGGTAGTTATGTTTGTGTGTCAACTTGGCTGGGCCTGGTTGAGTGGCTGGGCAGCTGGTGGTAGTTATTCACTATGATGAGACAGGCAATCAATTCCATGGTGGGATCCACCACAAGCAGCTGAGTAGCTGCCTTTGGAATGTGGTCTGCTTCCGTTATATAAGGAGAAGTCTTGGGAAAGGTCTCTAGCTTATGGCACTCTTGGGCCCTGCATGTAGCTGTGTCATTGTTCAGCAGCCTGCCATGCTCTGCCGACCTCGGGACTTAAAATGGACTTAAACTAATGGCCTGCCATGTGGTCTAGTAACATAGGGACTGTGCCATTTTATTTGTCAATCTTGGGCTTCTCAGCCTCAGCAGCCAGCAGCTATCTGAGTGAAGAAACACCTCTAGCTTCAGTGGGGTGGGAGCTACAGGCAGAGCTGAAGCCCAAGGTTGAGGGGCTTTCTTTCACCCAGCCCCTAGAGCCTGGCACTTTGAACTTGGACTTAAAGCCTCCAAATAGTAAGAATAAACTCCTGTTGCTCAAGCCTTCCCATTTGTGGTATATTCTTGTCAGAGAAGCACTAGGTAACCAGAACAGCCTACAAGGAAGACCAGTTAATACGACTATTCAAATTTATGCACCAGCTACCAAAGCAAAAGATGAGAAAATTGAAGATTTTGATCAACTTTTGCAGTCTGAAATTGACCGAACATGCAGTCAAGACGTGTTGCTTATCACTGGTGATTGGAATGCAAAAGTTGGAAACAAAGAAGAATCACCGATAATTGGAAAATTTGGCCTTGGTGACAGAAATAACACTGGAGATTGCATGATAGAATTTTGCAAGACCAATCACTTCTTCATTGCAAATACCTTTTTTCAACAACACAAATGGCGGCTATACACGTGGACTTCACCAGACGGAGTACACAGGAATCAGATTGACTACATCTGTGGCAAGAGGCAATGGAAAAGCTCAGTATCTTCAGCCAGAACCAGGCCAGTAGCTAATTGTGGGACCATCAACTGCTCACATGCAAGTTCAACTTGAAGTTGAAGACAATTAAAACAAGTGCACGAGAGCCAAAATATGATCTTGAATATATCCCTCTTGAATTTAGAGACCATCTAAAAAATAGTTTTGATGCATTGAACACCAATGACTGAAAACCAGAAGAATTGTGGGATGACATCAAGAGCATCATCCATGAAGAAAGCAAGAGGTCATTAAAAATACGAGAAAGAAAGAAAAGACCAAAATGGATGTCAGAAAAGACTCTGAAACTTGCCCTTGAGCAAAGAGTAGCTAAAGCAAATGGAAGAAATGACAAGGTAAAAGAGCTGAACAGAAGATTTCAAAGAGCAGCTTGAGCAGACAAAGCCAATTACTATAAAGAAATGTGCAAAGGATCTGAAGTTAGAAAATCATAAGGAAGAACATGCTCAGCATTTCTCAAGCTGAAAGACTGAGGAAAAAATTTTAACCTCGAGTTGCAATATTGAAAGATTCTATGGGAAAAACATTGAATGATGCAGGAAGCATCAAAAGATGGAAGGAATACACAGAGTCACTGTACCAAAAAGAACTGGTTGATCTTTATTCATTTCAGGAGGTGGCATATGTTCAAGAACCAATGGTACTGAGGGAAGAGGTCCAAGCTGCGCTGAGGAAATTGGCAAGGAACAAGGCTCCAGGAATTGACGGAATACCCATTGAGATGTTTCAACAAACAGATGCCCCGCTGAAGACACTCACTTGGTTATGCCAAGAGATTTGGAAGACAGCTACCTGGCCAACTGATTGGAAGAGATTTATATTTGTACCCATTCCAAAGAAAGGTAATCCACAGAATGTGGAAATTATCGAACAATATCATTAATATCACATGCAAGTAAAATCTTATTGAAGATAATTCAAAAACTATTGCAGCAGTGTACTGACAGAGAACTTCCAGAAGTGCAGGCTGGATTTGGAAGAGGACATGGAATGAGGGATATCATTGCTGATGTCAGATGGATCTTGGCTCAAAGTAAAGAATACCAGAAAGATGTTTACTTGTGTTTTATTGACTATGCAAAAGCATTTGATTGTGTGGATCATAACAATGTTATGATCAATGTTATTGTGGATAACATTGAGAAGAATAGGAATTTCAGAACACTTAACTGTACTCATGAGAAACCTTTACATAGACCAGGAGGCTGTCGTTCAAATAGAAAAAGGAAACACTGAACGGTTTAAAATCAAGAAGGGAGTGTGTCAGGGTTGTATCCTTTCATCATACTTATTCAATCTGTACACTGAGCAAATAATCTGAGAAGCTGGACTATATGAAGAAGAATGTGGCATCAGGATTGGAAGATGAATCATTAACAACCTGCGATACACTGACAACACAATTTGCTTGCTGAAAGTGAGGATGACTTGAAGTACTTACTGATGAAGATTGAAGAACACAGTCTGCAGTATGGATTATATCTCAATATAAAGAAAAGAAAAATCCTCACAACTGGATCTATAAGCAGCATTACAGAAAATAGAGAAAAGATTGAAATTATCAAAGACTTCACATTGCTTAATTCTATAATCAATGCCAATGGAAGCAGCAGTCAGGACATCAGACGACACATAGCACTGGGCAAATTCACTGCAAAGGACCTCTTTCAAATGCTGAAGAGCAAAGATGTCTTCTTGAGGACTAAGGTGCATCTGACACAAGCCATAGTATTTTCAATCACCTCAATTCATGTGAGAGCTGGACAATGAATAAGGAAGACCGAAGAAGAGTTGATTCTTTTGAGCTATGGTGTTGGCAAAGAATACTGAAAGTACTATTGTTGTTATTGTTGTTGTTATGTGCCATTGAGTTGGACTCGACTCATAGCGACCCCTCCTTGGGTTTCCGAGGCAGTATCACTATGGAAGTCGGTTGCCCCATCTTCCTTCTGAGGAGTGGCTGGTGGGTTTGAACCACCAGCCTTCTGGTTAGCAGTCAAGTGCTTTAGGCACTATGCTACCAGAGCTCCCAAAAGTACTGTGGACTGCTAAAAGAACTAACAGGCCTGTCCTGGAGGAGGTACAGCCAGAATGCTCCTTGGAGGAGAGAATGGCCAGACTTTGTCTCACATACTTTGGTCATATTTTCAGAAGGGACCATTCCCTGGAGAAGGATGTCATGCTTGGTAAGGTGGAGGGTTGACGAAAGAGGGGAAGGCCCTCAACAAGGTGGATTGACACAGTGGTGGTGGTGATGGGCTCAAGTGTAGCAGGAATCATGGAGCTGGTTCAGGACCAGGCAGTGTTTCGTTCTGCTGTGCATAGGGTCACTATGAGGCGGAGATGACTTGATGGCACCTAACAACAACAATGGTTTCATGGGAGAAAAAAATCTGGCAATCTGCTCTCATAAAGTTTACAGAGTAGGAAACCCTGTAGGCAGTTCTAGTCTGTCATACAGGGTCACTATGACTTGGAATCAACTTGATGGCACAGACAGAAGTCTCTAGCCTGCTTCCTGACCCATGGATTTGGGACTTGCCAACTTCCACAACTGTGTGCACCATTTATTTGTCATAAATCCCTTTATATTTAAGAGAAGGAGAACAATGTGGAACAAAACCCAAAATCATTTGGAGTAAAAAAAAGGGGGGGGGGACCAGGTTTTCTGGTCCGATAGAGCCTGGTGGAACCACTGAGACTATGGTCCCTAGCTGCCCTTCAGGTCTGGAATTGAGCCCACACCTGTGGCTTCCAGCCAAACAAAAGATAGGCATATGAGGTGAACATTTACCTGAAGTAGATACACTCCTTGGAGAGAACAATCATGGGAGAAAGAAGGGCTGCTTTCACACAGGAAGACAGCTCAGGGGGCAGGAGTACATGGAGGGATGGACACAGGGCAGAGGTAACTATTGGTAGGAAGTGGGAGGGGAGCTGTTGCATTGGGGTAAATTGTGGTCAATATCATGAGACAAAGTGTATGTGAGCTGCTGTATGGAAAGTGAATTTGCTCTGTAAAATTTCACCCAAATCACAATTAAAAAGAAAAAAAGGTAAAATGATGGGATGTGAGGACTCACTCCACAGATGCTGGCTATAAAGATGGAGGAGGAGGGCCACAGCTTAAAAAAAAAAAAAATCTCTGTATATTTATATATATGCTTTACTGGTTTTGCTCTTCTAGAGAACCTAGCCCAAGACAATTGTCATCAAGTTGACTCTGACTCACGATGATCCTGTGTATGTGTATCTTACTGGTATCTAACTGGTTCTGTTTCTCTAGGAAACCCTGATTAAAAACATGGAGAAAGCCATGGACACCCTCATGGCAGTAAAAGAAATCAAGTTAGACTTCCTTTAGCTTGAAGAAGACAAGGCTCAAGGGAATATGACAGGAGAAGACAAGATTGAAAAGTTGAACAGTATGTATATTCAAATTCTGTGTGACCTAGGCCATTTCACTTATTCTCTCTGAGCCTGTATTTCCTTCTCTAAAATAGACAAGGAAATCTTCCCCACAGAGGAGTTATGAGGATCAAGTGTGATAGTCTTTGTAAACAGCAGAAGGCTGTGTATAGTCTATTTTTTAGGTGCTGTCTTCATGTACGCTGAAGCTATTGTGTAGAAGAAGGCTTGAGTTTATTCTCCATGGCCCTAGACAGCAGTGGGCAGAGACCCAGAACAATATGAAGCGACACTTGGTATATCAGAGCTGTCCAACCATAGGGCCTGGATGCAGCCTGGTGAGGTTGTACTCACCTCTGGGGAGATGTGCAAGCAGATGTGGCCCCTTTTGACTCTGAGGGCCCTAGAGTTCAGTGTTCTGTTTTCTAAGGTCCTCCTCCCCCATGTCCTTTCCCACTCCTTGAGTGGAGGCATTGTCCTCAGTTCTCCCAGTTTAGAGTGTGTAAAAAATGCCTTAGGAATATTTCACAGCCCCCAGACCTGGCCCTCAACATGGTCCACTCTGGTAGGAGGTTTCACTTCCTTGAGGCAAATGCTCTTCTTAGCAGTTGGGTTAGCTTCCCGCAGGAGTGGAGGTGATAGTTGGGAGGTTTCACCAGAGTACATTGCTCAGCCTTTCATAAAACCCTCTAAGAACCCTGCACAGAAAGTTCTTCCCAACTCTAGCCCTCTGCTGCTGCTGTAGTGCCTAAAGTTTAACCTCTGGGGTTGCCTGTCTGGAGTACTACCTCAGTTCAAAGCCCTTTTCCTACAGGAAACCTCCTCAGATGGCTCCAGTCCCCATGGCATTCTCTTTCCTCCACAGCATCGTTTCTCCAAGTGCTCAGTAACACCTCCCTCAGAGTCACCAGGAGAGATGGAGGGTCCTTTCAGAGTTCCTGCCAATCTGATTCTGACCAAGCCTTGAGTTCTAACTAACAGTTACAGGAAGTACTGGGAATAGAGTGGAACAAGTGAAGCACTATGTGAATGAAATCAGCAAAGTCCAGAACGAGAAAAATTCTATAACGCTCAACAAATAAACAGCAAGAAAATGAAAGAGAGGGGGAACTCTACAGGCTAAGTGATTTAAAATGGAATATTACTCCAAAACAAATAAACTATTTGTATTCGTGACAACTTGGATGGATCTGAGAGGTATTATGTTGAGTGAAAAAAATCCAATCTTAAAAGGTGACATATTATATGATTCCATTTATATAACATTTTTTAAACTAAAATATTATAGTGATGTAGAGCAGATCAGTAGCTTCCAGGTGTTAGGGTTGGGGGGTGAGGAAGGCATGACTCTAAAGAAGTAACATGAGGGAGTTTCTTTGGGTAACAGTTCTATATCCTGATTGTGGTTATACAAAGTTATGCTGCTGTTGTTAGCTGCCATCAAGTCTTCTCTGACTCATGGAGATCTTTCATATAACAGAAAGAAACATATCCTGGTCCTGCACTATTCTCACAGTGGTTGATAGATTGAGTCCATTACTGTGTCTATTGTGTCAGTTCATCTCATTGAGGGTTTCCCTCTTTTTTGCTGATACTCTACCAAACACAGCATCTTTTTCTAGCAATTGGTCTTTCCTGATGATGTTTCCAAAGTAAGCAAGACGAAGTCTTTCCATCTCCACTCCTAAGAAGCACTCTTGTTGTATTTCTATGTAAATTTTGCAAGTGATAAAATTCCATAGACCTATATACAAAAGGAAAAAAAATGAAAAGTGAGCGCACATAAAAACTGGTGAAATCTGTTTGAGGTCTGTAGTTTTAGTAGTATTGTACTAGTATCAATTTTCTGCTTTTGATCATTGCAGTAGGGTTATGTAAGATGTATCAATGGGGGAACCTAGGTGAAGAGTACACAGGAACTCTAATATTTTTGCCATTTCCATGTGAGTCTAAAATTATTTTTAAATTAAAAAAACAAACAAACAGATTTAAGAGACAAATCAACCAATTGCAAGGTATAGAACTTGTGTGGATCCTCATTGGAACAAATCAACTATTAAAATTATGAGAAAATTGGGCAAATTTGAATATTGACAGTGTATTTGACAATATTAGGGAATTATAGTTGTTGTTATGTGCCGTCGAGTTGGACCCGACTCATAGTGACTCCTAGTGACCTTGGGTTTCTGAGGCGGTATCACTATGGAAGTAGATTGCCCAACCTTTCTTCTGAGGAGTAGCTGGTGGGTTTGAACTGCCAGCCTTCTGGTTAGCAGTCAAGTGCCTTAGGCACTACTTTAGGAATATAATAAAGAAAACAAAAATCCTCACAACTGGAACAACAAGCAACATCATGACAAATGGAGAAAAAGATTGAAGTTTTCAGGGATTTCATTTTATTTGGATCCTCATCATACCCATGGAAGCAGCAGTCAAGAAATCAGACATTGTATCGCACTGGACAAATCTGCTGCAAAAGACCTCTGTAAAGTGTTAAGAAGCAAAGATATCACTTTTGAGACTAAGGTCCACCTAACCCAAGCCAAGGAGCTCTGGTAGCATAGTGGCTAAAGCACTTGACTGCTAACCAGAAGGCTGGCGGTTCAAACCCACCAGCCACTCCTCGGAAGGAAGGTTGGGCAATCCTACTTCTGTAGTGATACTGCCTCGGAAACCCAAGGAGGGGTCGCTATGAGTCGGGGCCGACTCGACGGCACACAACAACAACAACCCAAGCCATGGTATTTTCAATTACTTCATATGCTTGTGAAAGCTGGACAATGAATGTGGAAGATGGATGAAGAGTTGGTAACTTTGAATTATGGTGTTGGTGAAGAAAGTAACATGGACTGCCAGAAAAATGAACAAATCTGTCCTGGAAGAAGTACAGCCAGAATGCTCCCTGGAGGTGAGAATGGCCAGACTTCGTCTCACCTACTTTGGTCATGTGGTCAGAAGAGACCATTCCCTAGAGAAGGATGTCATGTTTGGTAAAGAAGAGGGTCAGTGAAAAAGGGGAAGACCCTCAACAGGACCAGTTGACACAGTGGCTGCAATGATGGGCTTAAGTATAGCAAGGACCGTGAGGATGGCCGTGACCAGGCAGTGTTTCATTCTGCTGAACATGGGGTTGCTATGAGTTAGAGTCGACTCAACAGCACCTAACTATAAAAACAGCATTTTAGAAATAGTTTGGGTTTTTTTAAAATATTTTAGAGCTATAAACAGAAATTTATGGATCAAAGAATATATTTAGGGTTTGGAGGGAAAGTGAGTGGGGTATAAAAGATACCAGATTGACAGATGTTGAAAGTTTTTGAAGTTGGATGACGGGTATATGGGGTTCATTAAACTATTATTGGCTCTTTGTGTATGTTTGAAAATTTCAACAATAAAATGTTTAACAAAAGGAACATACAAAAGGCTCATTTCTGGGGTTTTCACAGAGATCCTGTTTCACTATCTCTGAGGTGGGCCCCTCCAAAAAAACAAAATCAAACTCATTGCTGTCTGACTCACAGCGACCCCTCCTTGGGTTTATGGACGGTATCACTACGGAAGTAGATTGCCCAATCTTCTTTCCAAGGAGTGGTTTGAACTGCCAGCCTTCTGGTTAATAGTCAAATGCCTTAGGATTTATGCCTATATGTAGGTGGGCCCAGGAATCTGCTATTTAGTAAGTTCCTCAAGTGATGTTCATATATCACAGTACATCTGAGAATCTTTTTATATAGGAGCCTGTTTCCTATATTATTTATGCGGTGAGGTGAAATGGGGGGCCTCCCAGAGGGCATGGGTGATGTAATCTAGTAACAATAATAGCAAATTGTTACAGTTTTAATATCTGAGAAACACAGCATGGTGGAGTAGAAACAGCACATCCATTCATTCACTCATTCATTATTGACTGAGGGCCCATTAGGTGTCAGATATTGTATATGGGCTAGATCTTGCCCTTGCTGTATCAGTGATGACAAAAGCCTCAGTCTTCTGAGAAACTTGCACCATACCCAGGTATCCCACTTCATAGCTCAGAAGACTTGAGGGCACAGAGGGTCATTGTCCAGCAATGAGCCAGGGAGAGGAGTTTCTCAGAGAGGAGGCATGTTGGCTATCACTTAGATTAACTCCTTGAAGTACATGGAAAAACTGACAGACAGGAAAAGGAAGGGATAGAGCCAATGATAAATAATAATAATAATAACCATTTAGTGAACCGTCTATGTGCCTGGATTTGAGATGTATTTTCTCATTTCTTCCTCTCATCAACCCTGCAAGGAGGGAGTTAAGTTGTGCTTCCCTCCAGCGGAAGGGAGGGAAGGGAAAGAGAAAAGGAGAGTTCCACCAAAGGGAAGACAGAGTGGAAAATCTTAGGAAGCTGCCCCAGACTCTGCCCTGCAGCTTCCTCTCAGAGGGAACATCGTAGGTACCATCTTGGCCTCATCTCTGAGAGATGAGAAAACTGTATCCTTGCAGCCAAGAAGCAGCAGTCCAGGCAGTGGGTGGGCCTCTGTGGAGGCTGAAGCACACAGCAAGTGCAGGCTGTGATTTCCTGCAGTTGCTATCCAGCTTGCCTTGGAGCCTGCATCAGGATGCATTTTTCAAGAAACAGCTGTAGGCGCTCAGCTTTGCCTAAGGCTATGTGACCTAAGCACATGCTTTCTTCCAGGAAGTTATGCCAGCTGTCTGGAACCAACCCTCCTCAGGGGGGAGCCCTTGGCAAAGAAAGTGCTGAGAAGCTGTTTTAATTCTCCTGGAATCCAGATTTCTGGGGTTCATGGAATTGGGGTGACTCACCCAGGCTATTGCCCTTAGGTGTCCTTTTGAATCTTGAATAAAATGGTCTCCTAAAAGCCACCTTTCAGCCAGACAATGGTCTACATAACAAAAAAACCAAATGCACTGCCGTAGAGTCAGACCCGACTCATAGCGACCCCCTCCTTGGGTTTCCGAACTGGTATCACTATGGAGAAAGTAGATTGCCCAACCTTCCTTCCGAGGAGTGGCTGGTGGGTTTAAACCGCCAGCCTTCTGGTTAGCAGTCAAGTGCCTTAGGCACCATGCCACCAGAGCTCCTATGTTGTTGTTGTTGTTATGTGCCTTGGAGTCAAATCCGACTCATAGCAACCCCTCCTTGGGTTTCCGAGGCAGTATCACTACGGAAGTAGGATTGCCCAACCTTTCTTCCGAGGAGTGGCTGGTGGGTTTGAACCGCCAGCCATCTGGTTAGCATGTGTCTTAGCCACTATGCTACCAGAGCTCCTAGAGCTCCTATGGTCTAGATAAATAGTAGTAAAAGCCAATTTGCCTTAGGCACTGGACTCTGTTGAATTATTTATCTATGTGCTGTCAGTTTTGAGAAACAGAAACTCCAAGGTCACACTAGAAGCTGTGTTTTAGGGTAAACTGTTATATAAACACTGTTCTGGCCCTATTTCCAAGAAGCTCTGGTAGTATAATGCCTAAGGGATTTGACTGCTGACCAGAAGGCTGGCAGTTCACACCCACTAGCCATTCCTGGGAAGGAAGATCAGGCGATTGACTTCTGTAGTGATACTGCCTCAGAAACCCAAGGAGGAGTCACTGAATGGGATCTGACTCAAGGGCAGTGAGTTTGGTTTTTGGTTGGCCCTGTTTCCATGGTAATGTTGCTAAGATGAGGTCTTAGAGTCTTTGGAGGATCTCTCATCTTTGGAACATTTTTTACGCTAGTTGAAATGTTGCCCTGATTTGCAGCTCATATATTAAATAAATTTCAATTAATTTATAACAGTATTTAGTGCTTTCCAGAACTGCCCCATAGGGTTTCTAAGGCTGTAATCTTTATGAAAGCAGACTACTACATCTTTGTCCTGCAGAGTGGCTGGTAAGTTTAAATTGCCAACCTTTTGGTTAGCAGCTGAGCTCTTTCACCACTGCACCACCAGGGCTCCCAACAACCTTTTGGTTAGCAGCCAAGTACTTAACCACTGCACCACCAGGACTTTTAATGAAAAAGACCAAAGAAGAATTGATTCATTTGAATTACGATGTTGGTGAAGAATATTAAATATACTGTAGGACTGCCAGAAGAATGAACATATCTGTCTTGGAAGAAGTACAACCAGAAAGCTCCTTAGAAGTGAGGATAGTAACACTTTGTCTCACGTACTTTGGACATGTTATCAGGAGGGCCCAGTCCCTGGAGAAGGACATCATACATGGTAAAGTAGAGCGTCAGCAAAAAAGAGGAAAACCCTCAATGAGATAGATTGACACAGTGGCTACAACAATGGGCTTAAACATAGCAACTATTGTGAGGATAGGGTAGCACTAGGCAGTGTTTTGTTCTGTTGTACTCAGGGTCATTATGAGTTGGAACAGACTCAATGGCACCTTTCAACAAGTGTTTTTGTAGGTGTGCTTCTTGCTTGTCATCTGCTGTTGAACGGATTCTGACTCATGGTGACCCTAGGTGTGCAGAGTAGAACTGCTCCACAGGGTTTTCAAGGCTGTGACCTTTTGGAAGCAGATCACCAGGCCCTCCTTCTGAGGCACCTTGGGTGGGTTCAAACCACCAACCTTATAGCTAGTGTGTCACTGTTTGCACCACCCAGGGACACCTGTTCCTTGCTTAAACCCATGGAAATTTTGGACTATGAACCCTGAAGAATGGGCTTTTATTTATTTTACTTCCTCCCTTGGAACCCTATAGCAACAATTGACAGTAAGGAACTTTCTGGTTTTTGAAGTGCTTTCACCACTCTGGTCATTTTTCAGTCCAACAACCTGGGAAAAGATCATTGGCTCCAACAAGTGAAATCACTTAACCAAGAGGCACAGCCTGAAAATGGCAGATTCAGGTCTCAAACTGTGGCCTAACTCCAGTCACAGAGCTGGTCCCTCTGTCCATACTGCCTGAGGTCAAAGCAGATGCACTGTTTAAGGGTTATCTCATATGATCTACCCAGTATGTTAGAGAAAGGAGAAAAAATCAGTTTGAAAGGGAGGTACTTTTCTAAAAATGTCCTCCTGTGTAGATTTGCACCTGGCTCCATGTTAAAGCATTTAACGGCATTAAGTACATGTACCATACTCAAGGTCACTCAGCAGCCTTGACACCCCTTCAGATTTCTCATTCACTCTGTTGATTGTTGTTGTTAGCTGCCATTAAGTCAGTCTCTGACTCATGTCAACCTCATGTGTTACAGAACAGAACTGCCCCATAGAGTTTTCTTGGCTGTAATCTTTACAGAAACAGTTCACCAGTCCTTATTTCTGCAGAGCTGCTGGCTTGGTTTGAACCACCAACCTTTCTTTTGACAGCTGATTTGCAAACTGCTTGGGCCATTCAAGCTGGGACAGGTTGTATTCTACACATTCTGTTGATGGCACTCATGGGAGAAAGCCATTCATGGTGAGCCAAGGAGAGGAAAGAGAAAATTGGCCAAGTACAGAGAGGGTAGGGCTTCAGGAAACAGAAGGCTGTCTGAGAGTCACTTTGATTTCTAACATGGAAGGTCGCTGCCTTTGGAAAGAAGGGACCGGACCTGGTAGACTACCACTGAGAGGCCCAGAGCTTCCCTGACCTTGACAGCAATTCCCTCCCTGCAGGAAATGCCCAGAGGACACAGTGCTGCCTGCTAGGTCTGAGACAAACTGAGAAAGGCAAGCAAGTTACAGTCAATCAATCCTAGCTCCAATGGAGTGTGAGTCGACCAGCTGAGCTGAGGCTGAGTTCCCATGCACCTCATTCTCACTGCCTGTCCGTTCTCCATACATCATACCCCTCTGCGTGCTCACCATGGGTGAGAGCAAATGCACACAGGATGGATGGAGAGCAACACACAATTCTCTGTGCAGCTGCAGGGACCAGGCACAGACAATCCAGTGTAACAGATAATCCAGCATTTGGCTCCAAGGGTCATGAGTTTGGAGAATGTTCGGCTCTCAAAAGCAAACAAGGAAGCCGTCTGGACTCTAAAAGCCTGAGAAGGCCTGTGTTTTCTTTTCTTGGCTCTTTGAGGTCCTCATCCAAGACATGCTGGGAACAGCTAGTCTCATCCCAGATATCTTCCCTAAAGGTAGGTAATAATTAAAGAAAAACAACAAAATAGGTAAATACATAGATAAAAAGCCAAAATAAAACCAAACCCCAAAAAACCAAACCCATTGCCGCAGAGTAGAATCTGACTCATAATGATCTTATGCGTTATAGAGTAGCATTATGTTCCTTAAGGGTTTCTTGGCTGTAATCCATGGAAAAAGACTGCCTGGCCTTTTTTCTGCAGGGCCACTGGGTAGGTTCAAACTGCCAACTTTTAGGTCAGCAGTTGAGCACAAACTGTGCCACTCAAGGACTCAGGCAATAATTAAATCCTGTTTTTCAGATATCTTCCAGATGGATTGCTTGGGATCAAGGTGCAAAAAGAATTTGGAACAAAGAGACAGATGGAATGTTGCTAGCAATACCTTGTGTGACATTAAGGAGGTCACTTTACTTGGTTTGGAGACTTTTCCTCAGTTGTAAAATAACAATAAAATCACTAACTTATTGCAAGGATTCCCAAAGCATGACAAGCTTCAGAATTATCTGGAGAGATTTATAAAATAGATTTGCAAGCCCCATCCAAGTCCACTAAGATCAGTATTTCAGTGGTCAAAAAAAACCCCATTGTCATCGGTCGATTCTGACTCAGCAACCCCCATTGGGTTTCTAAGGCTATAAATCTTTACAGAAGCAGACTGCCTCATCTTTCTTCCATGGAGCAGTTGGTAAGTTCAAACCACCAACCTTTTAGTTAGCAGCCAAATGCCTTGACCACTACACCACCAGAGGCTCTTTTGTCTCAGATAAGCCACCCACAAATTATCATGTGAGTATTTCACCTTGGCCTAGAGCTCCAGCTGTCACCTGGTTTTGGACACATATCAGCTCCTAGGCTCTGGGTCTGGCTCCCTCATCTCCCCTAGCTGTGGGCACTGGGACCATCCACTGGTGACTGAGGAGAGAGTTGGTGCTCTCCCCAACTGTATGATCTGTTGTTGTTGTTATTTGCCATCTTGCCATCGAGTCGGCCCTGACTCATAGTGACCCCTCCCTCCTTGGGTTTCCGAAGCAGTATCACTACGGAAGTAGATTGCCCCATCTTCCTTCCAAGGAGTGGCTGGTGGGCTTGAAGCGCAGCCTTCTGGTTAGCAGTCAAGTGCCTTAGGCACTATACTACAAGAGCTCATCCTCCAAGGCAGGGATGGGTCAAATCAGTTCTCAGTGCCAAAATCATGTCTGTTGAGAGGCCAAATGAGGCAATCTGCCGCTCTCAAGGATGGGGCAGCTCCTTAGAGGCCCGGGGATTCCCTGCTTCCCACTACTACTCAGATCTCTTTAGGAGCTCTGGTGGTGCTGTGCCTAAGGCATTTGACTGCTATCTAGAAGGTTGGCGGCCATTTGCTCTGTGGAAGGAAGATAAGGCAATCTACTTCCATAAAGATTTACCGCCTTAAAAACCCAACGGGATTGGAATCGACTCTATGGTAGTGGGTTTGGTTTGGGAAGTCTCTTTAAGTTCCTGGAGGAGAATTTCTGAAAATGGCAACATGGTGCAGAAAAACAGCACTATACAAACATTCCTAGAAGGTCCTCATTTGAGTCCCACCTTCGCTATATGAAAGACGTGTGCCTTGAAAAGGTACTTAATCTTACAATTATCATTTTGTTCTTTAATTATATGTGACTGCTAACCAGAAGGCTGGCGGTTCAAACCCACTAGTCACTCCTCGGAAGGAAGGTTGGGCAATCTACTTCCGTAGTGATACCGCCTCGGAAACCCAAGGAGGGGTCGCTATGAGTCAAGTCTGACTCAACGGCACATAACAACAACAGTGCCAAACATTCTACATACATTGTATCATTTAACCCTTAACTTTTGAGATAGGACTATGATTATTTTATTTCCAGACAAGAACACAAAGGCTGAGATACTGAGTTGACTTGTCCAAGGTCAAACAGCTAATAAGAAACAGAACTGGGATTCTAATTTAGACATGACTTTTAAAATCTACTATGCTTTGGAGCTCTGGTAGCATAGTGCCTAAGGCACTTGCCTGCTAACCAGAAGGCTGGCGGTTCCACCAGCCACTCCTCGGAAGGAAGGTTGGGCAATCCTACTTCCGTAGTGATACTGCCACGGAAACCCAAGGAGGGTCGCTATGAGTCGGGGCCGACTCGACGGCAAACAACAACAACATGCTTTGTCCTACCATCTGTTTGTCAGTATGTCATACTGTGGTGGCTTGCATGTGTTGCTATGATGCTGGAAGCTACACCACTGGTATTTCACATACCTGCAAGGTCACCATGGTGAATAGGTTTCAGTGGAACTTCTAGACTAAAACAGAGTAGGAAGCAAGCCCTGGTGACCTACTTCTGAAAATGAAAAATCTGTAGAACAAAAGGAGGTTTGCCGGTGCAGTGGTTAAGTGCTAGACTGCTAACTGAAAGGTCAGTGGTTCGAATCCACCAGATGCTCTGTGGGAGAAAGATGTGGCAGACTGCTTTTGTAAAGATTATAGCCTTAGAACCCCTCTGTCCTACAGAGTTGTTATGAGTTGGAATTAAATTGATGGCAGTGGATTTTGTTTGGTTTTTATAGATCACTAGAGAATATTGTCTGATACAGTGCTGGAAGGTGAGGTTGGAAGGCACTCAAAATACACAGTAGCTGGGACAATGGACTTGAATATACATAAAGATAGTGTAGGACCTGGAAATGTTTCATTCTGTTATAAATGAAGTCATCATAAGTTGAAGTGAACTTGACAACAACATGCTGTCTCTCCCCAGGGTCCCATCTATAAAATGGGGACATTGCCTTAATGCGAGCTCTGGTAGCACAGTGCCTAAGGCACTTGACTGCTAACGAGAAGGCTGATGGTTCACACTCACCAGCCACTCCTCGGAAAGAAGGCTGGGCCAGGGCTGGATCTTGCAAGGGATGCTTATAGAAACTGGTGGTCCGAGTTTAGTATTCACCCAATCCAAACCCACTGCCACTGAGTTGATTCCAACTCACAGCAACCCTATAGGAAGAGTAGAACTGCCCTATAGGGTTTTCAAGTAAATCTTTACAGAAGCAGATTACCACATCTTTCTCCTGTGGAGCAGCTGGAGGGTTTGAACCATCAACCTTATGATTAGTAGCCGAAAGCTTTAACCACTGCATCACCAAAGCTCCTAGTAGTCATCCAAGAAGAACTTATTCAGCATCTACTGGTTATCTCATTTCTCTGCTAGACTTCATGCTGGATACTGGGAATACAATTTCCAGTAAGTTATGATTCTTGTCTCCAAGGAACATCCAGTCTGGTGGGGGAGACAGACTAGGTGTTTCAATAAGACTTAGCACAAGATGTTGGGGAAGCTCAGAAGGGCACATGGCCCAGGCAAGGACAGTAGGAATTAGGAAGTAGGTGTCAAGGTTTTCAGTAGAGGACGTGTTTCAGAAGAGAGGAAAAATAAGATTTAACTTGATGAAGGGGGATGGGCATGTGAGGCAGACAAAACATTGGAAAAGGTAGGAACAGAGGTAAGAAGAGCACAGAAAATTCAGGTAACTGCCAATTATGCCAGTCATCTGGAATGGCTGGAGCTGGGGGAGTAGGTAGGGACCTAGCAAGAGATGTTACCTGAAGCTCTTGTGAGTTGATCCAAACGGTTTGGGCTTTGTCTTGATCTGAGTGCTCTAGGGATCCTGGGAGGATTCATAATTTGTTTGAACCAACGTTCCTTGTAGATACTCTAGTTCCTGAGAGCTGAAGAGCTCAGAAGTAACTGTCTGACCGTGAGGTATAGCCCTGCTCGGTGCCATTACAAATGCTTCTATGAAGCCTGGAGCCTGGACAGTTGCCTATATACCTGGCTTGGCTCCTGATGCAGATAGCAACCTTCATCAAACCATCTCTCCCTTTTCTGTGCCCCAAGTCTCTCCTTCACAGAATAGTGATAAAAACATGACACCAACCCACCATCCTTCCATACTAGAATTGCCAAGACCAAAGTGCTGCACATGGCATTAAGCACAGAGTATGAAAATCCTCCCTAGTTAGAACATGATGCCTTTCAAAAGAAAGTTTGGAGGAATCAGAAATATATACCACATGTATTTTGTTCTTTAGTTGCCTGAAGGAAAATGGGCAGAAACATTTCTCAGAGTACGGGCTTGTTTGAAAGTTGTCTGTATCTTTTTAAAATGTGGGTTGGCTGCTGGAGCTGGGATTAGGGATGACTGGAAGTTTGCCCTCTTCTCTGAGAGCTGGAGCAGAGTAGGGCAGTGTGAAGAGAGCAGCATGTCTCACCAATCAGCAGGTTCCTACTGACCTCACAGGGGTGTTAGAAGGATTAAATGAGATAATCTATGTAACGGGATTAGCACAGTGCCCGGCACATGGTAAACCCCTACTAAATGTTAGTGATTATTGTTAACATGTATATATTATGAAGCCAGCTCTGAACTTACAGGGCCTCCTGCCTCTTGCATGGAAACTTTGAGACTTTAGTATTGTTTGTTATTCCCTACAAAGCCACAAATTCTTCATGGACAGGCACCATAGCCTGAAAGCTTTACATCTCCCACAAAACCCAGTATGGTTCCTACCATCCTTGGCCCCTCTTCTGAGATACCACTGGTCAGCTTGTCTTCTATTGTAATTATTCCTGTATCTTGCCTTGCTGAACTGTGGGTTCTTCAATGGCAGGCAATGAACCTTTAAATCTCTGCCCAGAAACAACATGCTTAACTTAGCCATGCTTCACAGCTTTTGCAGTTGCTATCGCCCTTATTAAGGAGCTCTGGTGGTACAGTGCCTAAGGCATTTGACTGCTAACCAGAAGGTTGGTGGTTCAAACACACCAGCCACTCTGCAGAAGGAAGACTGGGCAATCCATTTACATAAAGATTTACCACCTCGGAAACCCAAAGTGGGTCGCTATGAGTCAGAATTGCCTCGATGGCAGTGAATTTGGTTTTTTGGTTATCCCCTTTTATCTGGTGGTCTTTCTCAAGCTCAAGTTTCACCTCTTCAGAGATGGCTTTCCTCACCATTAAGTTATTGCCTCCACTTCATATATTATGCTATTTATCTTTTTTCCCTTTCTATAGCACTACCGATATTTATTTGTCTTACCTACAGTAACATATTCTTCATGAGAGCAGGGACCTTATCTGTCCTATTCATTGCTGCATTCCTTGTTTGCTTATAACAATGTGTGGCATATAATAGGTGCTCAATAAATATGAATGGAAGAATAATCAAATGACTGGGAGAATAGGCATTTGTACCTCTTCCCTAAGACTGAACAAAATATCAGAACTGCAGAGAATGAAAAAAACCAAAAACCAGAACATGTGGCTCCTGCCTACAAACTAGTTGGAGAATGGACTTCTAGCAAGTGCCTGCTAAGAACAAGACAAGGCAAACTATGACAAGGCTCTAGATGTGAAGCACAGAGTCAGAGGCCAGAGAGAGGTGGTGGCCAAGACAGAGCAGGGATCATGCTCTACTCACTTCCCAAGCCTGGCACCAACATGGTGTGTGCAGAGTAGGTGCTTGGTGAGTGATTGTAGAACTGCACTGAATAGACAGCCCACCAAGGTAATGCCAGTGGGTTAGGTGAGATATAGAGACTTTGTGTAAAACTTGGTATCTTGTTAAGGAGGAATATTTGCAAACCAAGTTCTGAATCTATGTGAATTAAGAGATCTTAAATCCAGAGTATTTAAATATGGTCACACATACAATAATAAGATCATGTTTTGGCTAAAACCCATGCCATTCATTCATTCATTCATTCTTTTTTTTTTTTTTTGCCATTTATTTATTCAACAAATAACTGAGCATTTTCTATGTTCCAGGCCATGTCCTTGGCACAGGGGTGGAAATAAATCCTGGCCCTCAAGGAGCTCACAGTCTTAGTGGGAAAGAAAAACATAAACAAATGTAGTATAGTTATATTATGCCAAGGGGATCACACGGGAGATACAGAGCAGAGAAGCCTGAATCCTAGTTAAATATAAGCAAGAAAGACCTGACTTCTGGGCATTTATAGGAAAGACCAGAAGACCTGACTTCTGGGCATTTATAGGAAAAATGGATAAGGCAATGGTCTTCAAAGAGTGGCTGGCTAATTATCTAGATCAGAATAATCTGAAGTGCATGCTAAAACAGATTCCCAACACCTCCTTCAAAGATTCTGACTTGTTAGGTTGAGGGTGGGGCCTGAGAGTCTACACTTTAAAGTGCTTTAGGTGATTCCACAGCAAATTAAAGTTTGAGAACCAGTCAGAGAAGGTTTGCTCTTTACACAAGTATGAAGAATGATCTGTACATATGAAATGCTAATCTGTGTTGTCTTTAATGACAGAAGGAGCAGAGGGAAGTAGAGAAGAGGAAGGAGTTAAGGTTTATTAAACACTACTGTGGTCTGTGAGTTAATTCTCACAAAAATCCTATGAGGTAGACATTATCATCCCTTTTTCTAGATGAAGAAACAGAATTAGAGAGTTTAAGTAACCTGTTCAACATGATATAGCTAATGAATATCAATGCTGATATTTGAACCCAGATTTATTTAACTTTAAAGACTGTCCACTTTTCATAACACTATGCTGGCACCAGGTGACAAATCTGTTGATTAAATGTTACAATTTTTAGTTCTTTACCAGATCTCTCTAAGCAAATATAAAGAACAGCTAGATAATACTTTGCTCACGTCCAATGTAATTATCCATATATGTAATGTATATCATTCTTTGGCAAGTGGGAATTTAGAGCAAAGCTGGGACTAATAATAAAATGAACAGCCATTTCTTCTTTTCCCATCATTTTCTCATTCTTTGCTGGAGGTGTTATAAAAATGTACTATGATGAAGAACTGGGTCCATCTAGCGGGAAGGGCAAACAGACTGGACACCCACGAAAGCACCCCCACCTGCTATCGAAGATTGACGGCCTCACAATATTAGGAAGGTCGTAGGGCATTTAGGGAAGATGGTAGGGTTGATAAGACCAAAGTTTCTCAAAAGATGGACTGCCAGGATCAGAGGTAGGTCCAAAGTTTTTGTTAGGAAACAGCTCAACCTTCAGAAAAACGGTGAAAGGTTAGCAGCTTCTCCAGGTTAAACAAATACTCTCTGTCTCTCTCTACACAGACTCAGGTACAACAAAACAGATACAGCTCAGAATACAATGGTAAATCCAATCCCATTTAAAAAGCTGGGACACGGACCCAATCTATAAAAACTTCTCTGTTAACAAAGGAAACACACACACATACAAACTGCAAATACTGGCCAAATTCTCACTCACCGTATTCAGTGTCATCCAATCAGATCTTAGGCAGGAGCAGCAGACAAGAGGAGCATGTTAACTCAAGAACAGGGAAGGCAGACAGCCCAGCAGGCACCTGGGGCCTTGGTTCCGAAGGCTGGCATGTAGTCATCATCCTTTTCCATCACTGAGCTTGAAGCCACAACAATGACATGGATTTCTAGCACTGGAAATATCCTTTCTTATTTTTGGCATTTCAAGCAACTGCTCTAAATCTCAAGACTAGTTTTGATGAAATCAGCCCACAGTGACACTGAGGACAGCATATAGCTTAGATTTTACAATATTTTGTGTAACAAAGACTGTAAACCAGGCTTTATTTTATTGCTACAATTTTCCCACACCCATCTGGGAATATTTGCTTCCATTCACCATTTCATATAATGGCCTTACTTAGAATTTTTTTTTTTTAATTATGCAGATCTGGATTGATCTACTCCTTAAAAAAGTGTTGATTTAATGTATTTATATGTGCTGCAAATATGTCCATGAATATTGTAGGGTATATAAGGGGCAAAGTTACAAAAACTTCTTAGCCATAATCAAACATCTTGAGGGAATGAGTTGGTGGGCTGGGGGCTCAGGACCATAGTTTTAGGGGACATTGAGGTCAATTGTCATAACATAGTCCACAAAGACAAAATTCTACATCCTACTGTGGTGAGAGTGACTGGAATCTTAAAAACTTGTGGGCAGCCATCTAAGGTACAACTATTGGTCTCTCTAATGGAGCAAAGATGAGTGAAAAAACTAAAGACACAAGGAAACAATTAGTTCGAAGGACTAATGGACCATGTGAACCCCAGCCTACAGGACCCTGAGACTAAGAAGAACTAGATGGTGCCCAGCTATCACTCCTGATCATTCTGAAAAGGATCACAAAAGGAAGTCCTGGATAGAGTGGTAGAAAAATGTGGGACAAATTCAAAATCATAAAAAACACCAGGCTTACTGGTCTGACAGAGACTGGTGGAATCCCTGAAACTATGGCCCTTAGACACCCTGCAGGTAACTCACCCCTTGACTCAACTTTCAGCCAAATGATAGGCTGGCCTATAAGGTAAATAATAACACTAAGGGGAAACACGCACTCATTGGAACAATCAATCATATGAGATCAGAAGGGTAGCATTTACCTAGGGATAAAGCTCAGAAGGCAGGAAGGGATAAGAAGGCTGAAGGGAAATGATAAACACAGGGAGGAAGCTGGAAGAGTACAGTTACATTGTGGGGATTGCAATCAATGTCACAAAATGAAATGTGTATGAACTGTTGAATGGAAAATCGATTTGCTCTGTGAACGTTCACCCAAACAACACACACACACACACACACGCACACGTGTTGATTTCTTTCTACTACAATGATATAGCCCCTTCAAATATACAGCTTCTAAAAGGCAGAAGTAGAGGTGCAAGTACCCCCTGATATGGTTTAATAACATGCAGGCACTGTACCTGTGTATCTAAGTATACCTGAAATCTGCTCATACCTCAAACCAACTACACCAAAGGCAACTCTGGGAGGCATTTTGATGAAATCTTTATCCTGATGGGAGTACCTGGTAATTCTAGAAACTAAACAAGGATATTCAGGTTATATCTGGGCAGCCAACTAATGCATGGAAGAATACGTAAAGCCCACATCTAAGTATAGCAAGACTCTAAACTCATTATCTTGTCACACACTTATAAAGAGGAAGAACTGACATGTGGGAGCTGTGAGGTCAAAATTACTAGAATACAACTGTACTGTACACTGTCTAAAATCAGGTTAGCGATCCTGTGGATCCTTGGCTATCTCTTGGTATGGCCTCAGTCTCTTAAAAGGAAACCTCATGTATGCTGGGAAATAATTATCAGAATCTTTGGGTACTATGTACCTGAATATCAAGCAGTAGGGCTCACCTCCATGATCATTTCTTGCAATAAGCACACAGGACAACTTATTGCAGACTGCTCAGGGTTATAAGCTGAGCTCTCTGCAGTCCAAGTGGGTGGGCTCTAGGCTACCCAGGGCTGAGCAGACCCTGAGTGGAGCCAACTCTTACAGCTCTAAGTCTTATCCTGGTTCTGGGGACA
This sequence comes from Orycteropus afer afer, assembly GCF_000298275.1. Classification (NCBI taxonomy): domain Eukaryota; kingdom Metazoa; phylum Chordata; class Mammalia; order Tubulidentata; family Orycteropodidae; genus Orycteropus; species Orycteropus afer. Next base: position 2,457,675 of record NW_006921756.1, read on the forward strand.
TTTCAGTTCTGCTCCAAGTCCACTTTGCTCCAATTCGGCAATGACAGACATATATTTGAACTCATTTGGTCTGAAGTTAAAGGTCTCCACTAATCCGTAGGTTTCTTTCCGATCAGTGGCATAGAAGAGCTGAACTTGGTTGGCAATGCACTGCGCCTCAGCAACATTCTGAAAGGTAAAAAAGAGTAGTAAGATCTTTCCCTGCTCAGGGCCACCAAGTTGTGAGTCCTGCTGCAGGTGGGGATTCTCATCCAGGAGCTGCTGCTTCTAGAAAGGTTCCCTGACTCCCTGACCTCCTAAGTCTAGGTTAGGTGTTCCTTCTCTGTATACTCAAATATGCCATCCTTATGTCTATCACAGCATTTATCTTACTGCACTGTATTTGTCCTTTTTTCTTTTAGTCTGTCTTCCCTACTATGTATTCCTCAAAGATACAGATCATGGCTTGTTTTGTATATAGTGTATATAGTGGCATCTGGTGAATGTGCACAGAATACATAATGCATACTTTCAAAATTTCCCTCTTTGTTCAGGTCTTTAATAACTATTAAGAGTATCTTATGGGAAAGAAAAGGTAATAGCTACCCAGCTCTAAGAACCAACTTATGAGTGCTAAGTTCTTGACTAGCAAGACATATATCTGAATAAAACCTATTTCTTAACACCACCTCAGTTAGAAAACTAGTACCAAAGCCAGCTGTGGTAATTTTAAAAGTTGTCCACAAATCTTTGATCCTCTTTCCTTTGGTGGAGCCTAATTCCTCTTTCCTTGAGTGTGGGCCTTACTTAGTGACTCACTTCTAAAAACAGACTGGCAGAATATTAGAGAATGACTTCTGCTAGGAAGTCATAAAAGCTTATGCTTTTTTTAAAAAAAATTTTTTATTGTGATTTGGGTGAAAGTTATACATGTTTTCCATACAGCAAGTTCATACACATTTTGTTTTGTGACATTGACTATAATTCCCCACAGTGTAACAGCTTTCTTCCTACTTCCTCCCTGTAGTTATCTCTTTCTTGTGTCCTTTCTAATGCATTCCTGCCCCCTGAACGATCTCCCTGTGCAAATACTGCCCTTCTGTTCTCCCATGACTGATCGTTCTAAGGAGTACGTCTGCCTGATGTAAATGTTCACCCTGTATGTCTGCCTACTCTTTGGCTGGAAGCCACAGGAGTGAGGTCTATTCTGGACCTGAATGGTAACCAGAGGTCATAGTTTTGGGGCTCTCATCAGACTCTATCAGACTAGTAAACCTGGTCTTTTTTATGATTTTGAGTTGTTTTCCACATTGTTCTCCCACTCTATACAGGATTTCCTGCACTGATCCCTTTCTGAGTGGTTGATGGTAGTAGCTGGACATCATCTAGCTCTTCTGGTCTCATGGTCATATAGGCTGAGGTTTGCACGGTCCACTAGTCCCTTGGACTAATTGTTTCCATTAGTCTTTGGTTTTCTTCATTCTTCCTTGATCTGGATGAGGAGAGACTCATTGTTGCAGCAAGATAGCTGCTTGCAAGCTTTTAAGACCCCAGTCACTACTCACCAAAGTAGGATGTAGAACAATGCTTCTATAAGTAACAAAAACAACATGTAGTATGTCATGCCAATTGTGCTCGATGTCCCCTGTAACCGTGGTCTGTCTCGAGCCCACAGGTCCAATAACTTGCTCCATGAGGGTGGCTGACTGTGCCTAAGAAGTATCATAACTTTGTCCCCTATTAGCTCTAGTTATATGGACATTCTTATAACAAAAACCAAACTCACTGCTGTTGAGTCGGGTCCAACTCATAGCGACTCCTCCTTGGGTTTCTGAGGCAGTATCTCTATGGAAGTAGATTGCCCAACCTTCCTTCCGAGGAGTGGCTGGTGGGTTTGAACCGCCAGCCTTCTGGTTAGCAGTCAAATGCCTTAGGCTTCCTATAGCACATACAAATATGTATGTAGAAATATTATCTGCCAACCTTATATATGGTCATGGGTATATTTCCTTTTGCCTAGACATACCTCATCATTCAGCCTGTCTACCTACCTACTTACCTGTAGATTAATGTTTATCATTGGTAATGTAGTATTCGGTCTTCCTTATTCATTGTCCAGCTCTCACATGCATACAAGGCAATTGTATGTGAGGTGATTGCATGTGAGAGCTGGATAATGAATAAGGAAGACCGAAGAAGAGTTGATGCTTTTGAGTTGTGGTGCTGGTGAAGAATGCTGAAAGTACCATGGACTGCTAAAAGAACTAACAGATCTGTCCTGGAGGAAGTGCAGCCAGAATGCTACTTGGAAGCAAGAATGGCCAGACTTCGTCTCACCTATTTTGGTCATGTTGTAAGAAGGGACCATTCCCTGGAGAAGGATGTCATGCTTGGTAGGGTGGAGGGTCGACGAAAGAGGGGGAGGCCTTCAACGAGATGGATTGATACGGTGGCTGCAATGATGAGCTCAAGTATAGCAGGGATTGTGGGGCTGGCACGGGATTGGGCAGTGTTTCGTTCTGCTGTGCGTGGGGTCGCTATGAGTTGGAAACGACTCGACGGCACTTAACAACAACAACAATGCAGTATTATAAATGTAAATGGGTTTATCTTTGTTGTCTGTACCTTTTGTGCACCTCTCTGTGTCTTCCTTAGTGTTATTATGGTGGTCACTCACTTTTGGTACATTGTCCTTCCCTTCACCCAAATCAATACTTGTCTCTACCTATCTAGCATCCCTGGTAACCCTCCCATCCTTAGTAACGAACAAAGAAAGTCCTTCCATACATAAACCTTTCCTTGACTTTTTATAATAGTGAACTAATACAATATTTGTCCTGTGATTGACTCACTCCACTCAGCCTAATGTCCTCCAAGTTCACCATCATGTGGTGTTTTGCAGATTCTACATTATTCTTTAGTGTTGCATAGTATTCCACTGTGTGTATGTACCATAGTTTAGTTATCTATTCTTCTGTTGATGGGCACTTAGGTTGTTTCCATCTCTTTGCTATTGTGAATAGTACTGCAATGACCATGGGTGTACATATATCTGTTCTGATACTGGCTCTCACTTCTTTAGGATATATACCTAGTAACGGGATTGCTGGGTCAAATGATATTTCTATTTCCATGCATTCCATGTCTTGCCATCTTTCTTGAAACACTTGCTCTGGGGAAAGCCACTTATCATGTCGTCAGGACATGCAAGTAGTCCTATGGAGAAGCCTATGTGGTGAGGAACTGAGGTCTCCTCTCAAAAGGATGTGAATGGGGATGGAAGTGGATCTGCAAGCCCCAGTCAATATTCAGATGACTGCAGCCCTAGCCAACATCTTCATTGCAACCTCATGCAAGACCCTGAGCCAGAATCACCCAGCTAAGTTGCTCCCAAATTCCTGACTCAGAGAAACTGTGAGGTAATGAATGTTTGTTGTTTTAAGCCACCACGTTTTACAGTAATTTTTTATGTAGCAATTGGTAATTAACACACCAGCCAAGCCCCAGAGAAGAAAAGGGGCCACCTAACAGATCCTCTAAAGCTCAGTAGCAGGGAAATGGTGACCAGACCCCTCTATGTCACAGAGGTGGGGGTCAGGATACAGGCTACCCTCTTGAAATCTTACAAAAGAATTACCTCAAACTGCTCTTACTTTTTGTTCCCTGTACATTCTGCAGTTTTAGCTGGTCAGAGGCACTTATCTATTATCACTGTGTTCATATGGCAAAATCAAACCCTAAAAGATAATGGAACATTTCCATTAAAAACTGTCAAAAGTGTGCTATGTCTAGCTACAGAATGATGAAGATGAGTTTATAAATACTATAGGCTGCTTCACCTCTACTTCCTCCCATGGGACTTTGAGGTCATTTCTCACAAGCAGGCACTAATCTGAGGCTGGATTTTTAATCAAAAGCCTTTTTCCAAAAGCCTGGCTATTTCACATTAATAGAATTTTAGAGCTGGATGGGGCCTCAGAGATCACCCAGTCCTCATTTAATAGGCAAGGAAACCAAGGCAGATGAGGCTCAGGGACGTGCCCAAGGTCATGTGGCTAGCAAGTGGCAGAGCCAGGACCAGATCTCAAGCTTCTGGACTCCCAGCCAGTGCTCCCTCTACTCCCTCTTCTTTACCCTGCTACTATTTCTGGTAGAGCAAGATAATTAAGACTGATTGAGGTAGATAACTCTACCTCATCAATTTGACCTTTCTTAAACTCAAACATGCTTCAAGAGCAAACCATTTTTAAAGTAGGTGCATTGTCATAACTTGAGGCATATATCACCACACTCTGAGAACCTGAGCGGTAGGGCCTCTAACATCAACCTTCATCTAAGGCTTGGAGTCACTGAGGGAAGGGTAATTTCAGCTGTGTTCACTCTAGAACAGTGCTGTTCAAACTCTGTTCTGCAGAGTCCCAGGGGCTCTATGGTGGTACCTTAGGTCCTTCCACCTCTCTGTAGCGGTTATGTCTTGGGGTTTTACACAATACAATTTTATTTCCAGAAAGGATTCCTCTCACTACTTTAAAAAAAAGTTAGAAGACTGCTAGTTTGGTGCGCAGGGAAGTAAGACACAGGGAGATACATGCCATCTGTCTGTCTCTCATTGAGGACTATTGAAAGTATGGAAAGTTGTTTTACCTTCCTCACTCTCTGCCTCTTGTTCTCTTGACTCAGTATGGAGCAGTAGTCTCTTCCCTTTCCAAAACCCAAGAAGACAAACATGCTAACTCCCTGTGTTGCTTAACAAGGAGGTAATATTAACAAACCTGACTTCTTTCTCCCTTTGAATCTTCATATCTACAATCCATTTACCAAGGCCTGCCCATTTTTACCACCTACATATTTCTAGGGTCATTCTCTCTCCTCTATCCCTACTAATACTGCTGTAGTTCAGGGTGTCACCACCTCTTGCCTAAGCTATTGTAACTGTCTTCTAAATGATCACACTGATCAGGCTAGAACTGCAGAATGTATGGGACGCAACTTTAATTAAGGTTAATGGTTTTGAAACCCCACTCTGACTGGATCACTCCCTGTTTAAAATCTTTTAATGAATCTTTTGTGCTCTCAGGATAAATAGTTAAACCTCTAAACACAACCTATAAAACTACTTTTTTCATACACCAGTGATACCCACTGGTTTGCAATGTCTAAGTCATTTTATGCCCCCTATCATTTGCTTTTCAGTTTCTGAAGCTGAAAGAACTGCAGAAAAAAATTCAAGCCTTGAATTGCAATACTGAAGAATTCTATGGACAAAATACTGCATGATACAGGAAGCATCAAAAGAAGATGGAAGGAATACACAGAATCACTGTACCAAAAAGAACTGGTCGATGTTCAACCATTTTAGGAGGTAGCATGCAAGCAAGAACTGATGGTATCGAAGGAAGAAGTACAAGCTGCACAAAAGGAATTGGGGAAAAATAAGGCTGCAGGAATTGACAGAATATCACCAAGATGCTTCAACAAATGGATGCAGCTCTAGAGGTGCTTACTCGTTTATGCCAAGAAATCTGGAAGACAGCTACTTGGCCAACTGACTATAAAAGAGATCAATATTTGGGCCTATTTCAAAGAAAGGTGATCCAACAGAATGTAGAAATTATTGAACAATATCATTACTATTACATGCAAGTAAAATTTTGCTAAAGATAATTTAAAAATGGTTGTAGCATTATATTGACAGGGAACTGTCAGGCATTCAAGCTAGATTCAGAAGAAAACATGGAACAAGAGGTATCACTGCTGATGTCATATGGATCTTGGCTGAAAGTAAAGAATATCAGAAAGATGTTTACTTGTGTTTTATTGACCATGCAAAAGCATTCAACTACGTAGACTAAAAAAATCATGGATAACATAGTGAAGAATGGGAATTCCAGAACACTTAATTGTAGAACCTGTAGCAAACAAGGGGATACTATGTAATTTAAAATCAGGAAAGCCATGGTCAGGGTTGTATCCTTTCACCATAATTATTCAATCTGTATGCTGAGCAAATAATTTAAGAAGCTGGACTACTAGAATAAGGAGCTCTAGTGGCATAGTGCCTAAGGCATTTGACTGCTAACCAAAAGGCTAACGGTTCAAATCCACCAGCCACTCCACAGAAGGAAGACTGGGCAATCTACTTCTGTAAAGATTTACTGCCTTGGAAACCCAATGAGGGTCACTATAAGTTGGAATTGACTTGATGGCAGTGAGTTTGGTTTTTAGGTTTTGGACTATGTGGTAGTTAAGTTTGTGTGTCAACTTGGCTGGGCCTGGTTGAGTGGCTGGTCAACTGGATGTAGTATTCCCCATGATGAGACTGGTAATTAACTCCATGGTGGAATCTACTGTGAGCAGCTGAGTACCTGCCTTAGGGATGTGGTCTGTTTCCTGTATATAAGAAACAATTTTGGGAACGGTCTCTAGCTTATGGCACACTTGAACCCTGCATGTACCTGTGTCGTTGTTCAGCAGCCTGCCATGCTCTGCCAACCTTGGGACTTCCAATGGACTTGAATTAATGGCCTGCTGTAGGGTTTGGTAACATTGGGACTGTGCCTTTTTACTTGTCAACCTTGGGCTTGTCAGTATCAACAGCCAGCAGCTGTCTGACTGAAGAAAAGCCTCTAGCTCCAGTGGGCCAGGAGCAGGAGGCAGAGCTGAAGTCCAAGACTGAGGGGCTTTCACCCAGCCCCTAGAGCCTGGCACTTTGAACTCGGACTTCTAGCTTCCCAAACCGTAAGAGAATAAACTCCTGTTTGTTAAGGCCATCCTATTTGTGGTATATTCCTGTCAGAGAAGCACTAGGTAACCACAACAGACTATGGTACTGAGAGAGTGGGATGCTGCTCTGATAGATACCTAAAATGTGGAAACAGGAGTGGAGTGACCCGAAACCCTGGCAGAGAGACCTTGGCATATGGCATGAGACAGCAGGAGCAGAGCCAAGAGACCAGCATGAAACAGAATAGCAGGTTGGCTAGCCTACAGAGCAAGAAAGCTGAGTGCTTTTTGGGCAGGAAGATTTTTGGCGGAGTAGGCTGCCTTCAGCATTAATTGGCAGAAACAGTGAGACCAAGGAAATGGGAAGCAGAGCTGCCTCTGCCTCAAAGGGTAGGACCATGGTTTCTGGGGGTGAAACCATCATAGCCCCCTAGGTTTCAAAGAATTAGACTTTCACTAATTTGGTTCTGGAGTGTGGGGATGCTCATTCACGTGGGCCAGTGGGATGGAGTCATAGCCGCTGCCTGAGAGAGGGCAGGGCTACCATGCCCAAGAGGTAGAAAAACAGGGCCCGTCAGGCCAAGGGGGTGAGGTAGCCACTCAGGAACTAGGGGATTAGAGCCATCCAGTGAAGGAGATCTGTACAGATGCCACCCATTGAAGATCTGTACAGGTACCAAGTTGACAAGGGGTAGAATTGTGGTACTTAAGTTTGTGTGTCAACTTGGCTGGGCCTGGTTGAGTGACTGGACAGCTGGATGTAGTATTCTCCATGATAAGACTGGTTATCAACTCCATGGTGGAATCTACTGTGAGCAGCTGAGTAGCTGCCTTAGGGCTGTGGTCTGCTTCCTACATATAAAGAGAAGCCTTGGAGAACGGTCTCTAGCTTATGGCACACTTGAATATTGAATGTAGCTATGTTGCTGTTCAGCATTCTGCCATGCTCTGCTGACCTTGGGACTTTCAATGGACTTGAATTAATTGCCTGCCATAGGGTTTGGTAACATCGGGACTGTACCTTTTTATTTGTCAACCTTGAGCTTGTCAGTCTCAGCAGCCAGCAGCTGTCTGAGTGAAGAAAAGCCTCTAGTTTCAGTGGGCTGGGAACAGGAGGCAGAACTGAAGCCCAAGGCTGAGGAGCTTTCACACAGCCCCTAGAGACTGGCACTTTGAACTTGGATTTCTAGCCTCCTGAACTATAAGAGAATAAACTCCTGTTTGTTAAGGCCATCCCATCTGTGGTATATTCTTGTCAGAACAGCACTAGGTAACCAGAAAAGACTACATGAAAGAAGCTCTGGTGGTATAGTGGGTAAGGCATCTGCTTACTAACCAGAAGGTCAGCAGCTCAAATGCACCAGCTGTTCCACGGGAAGGCAATGTACTTCTGTAAAGACTTATAGCTTTGGAAACCCGGGGGTCACTATGAGTGAGGATCAATTTGATGACAGTGGGTCTGGTTTTTTCAGTTTGGACTTTATGAAGTATGTGCATCAGGATTGGAGGAAGATTCATTAACAGCCTGTGACATGCAGATGACACAACCTTGCCTGCTGAAAGCAAAGCAGACTTGAAGCACTTCCGGATAAAGATCAAAGACTACGGCCTTCAGTATGGATTATAACTCAACATTAAGAAAACAAAAATCCTGACAACTGGACCAATCAGTAACATCATGATAAATGGAGAAAAAACTGAAGTTGTCAGGGAGTTCATTTTATTTAGCTCTACAAGCAATGCCCATGGAAGCAGCAATCAAGAAATCAAGTGATGTACTACATTGGGAAAATCTGCTGCAAAGACCTCTTTAAATTGTTAAGAAGCAAAGATGTTGCCTTGAGGACTAAGGTACGCCTAACACAAATCATGGTATTTTTCAATTGTCTTATAAGCACACAAACGCTGGACAATGAAGAAGGAAGACCAAAGAAGAATTGATGCATTTGATTATGGTATTGGTGAAGATTACTGATTATAACATGAACTGGCAGAAGAACGAACACATCTGTCTTAGAAGAAGTACAGCCAGAATGTTCCACAGAAGTGAGGATAGTGAGACTTTGTCTCATGTCCTTTGGACGTGTTATCAGGAGGATTCAGTTCCTGGAGAAGGAATCATGCTTTGTAAAAGAGAGGGGGAGTGAAAAAGGAAGACCCTCAATGAGATGGACTGACACAGTGGCTGCAACAATGGGCTCAAACATAGCAAGACTGTGAGGATAGCACAGGACCCAGGCAGTGTCTCATTCTGCTGTATATAGGGTTATTTCGAATTGCCTTGACAGGACCTACAACAGTAAAATGCATGACTGTTCCACATCTAGTGGAATTAATGAAGACTATGAATGGCTTCATATGAGTTCAAGTGAAGGTTTAATTACCAAATGAGTTCAAGTCAGATAAAGTTTGGTGGCCAAATGAGTTATGAAAAAAGCTTTTCAGAGCTCTTTAGATTTTAGAATTGTGAAAAAGTGGCTGAAGATCTGTACTAACATCAACTTAGAAGAACTTAAACAAGACAAAATTATTGTCGATGTTAAAGTAAATAAGAAATAAGGTACATGTAAGTCTCTGGAATTCTACCACTCATGAGGTACAAAAGTAATACCTTTAGCACGACAAGGTAAATCTGAAGAAGTAACAAGTTGATTCTTACCAGAAATGTGGAGTCCATTTCTGCTGTCATCAGCACTATTCCCTTTTCTTCCTTAAGTTCAGGGTAGTGGTATAAAATCAGCTGGCTGGCTGCAGCTTCCCCTCGGGTCTGCAAGGAGGAATACATATCAAGGCTCAATAAGGCACCACAACAAACTGCAATTTTACAGCAATAGAGTCCAGAGGAAATTCTGGCTCTTAACAGCCCCTTGGGTGGCTAGTGAGTCAGAAGACTGCTATGTGGAAAGAAGGTCATGCCTGCCAAGGCCTGGTGAAACTGACAGTTTGCACAGTGTTATTTGTGTCTTCAATTGGAAAAGGTTTGGCTTTTTTCCCAGAAAATGTTTATAGTAGGCAGTGAATCCTTCATTGTAGCCATACATTTAAAAACAAAACGGCACAAGCAGCTACCAAATCAAGTTCTAAAGAAACCATTGTGGCCATGTAATTGCCACTTTTATGGACTAGCGCATTTCATAGCTGAAATCTACTCTCCTTGGCTGGCTCTGAAGACTGAGCTCTTTTAAGCTACAGCAAATAGCTGGACAGTTTGCACAGAGGCCAGATTTGTAATGAACAGTTTTAAAATAAAATCTGGGAAGGAGGAAGTAGAGAAGAATCAGACAATAATTTCATGAAGAATGTACAGGTTGATAGACTTCCAATCTAGATAGGAAGAGAGTTTGGCGTCAGATGCCTGGGTTTAACGCTAAAGCCTTCACACACTGTAGGAAGAAACAATTATACATTCAAGAAAAGATCCTTGTGCTTCATCTCTACAAATTTCAGCAAGAAATCATTTAATTATCAATACCTAACTATAGTTATGGTACTGCCAATATTTCAACTTCTCAGTTCTCCCAAGCATACTTCTAAAATTATACTGATCATTTTGATCCCAATTATGCTTCTGGATCTTCCTCTTGTATTTGTGTATGAGCTTCATGGAGGCAGGAACCTTGTCTCACAGAACCCCAGGCCCTAGCAGAATTCCTCACACAATTGCATAATTATGAAGCCCACAGAATTTGGAGTCAGATAACCTGGCTCAGACCCAGTTCTAGCACTTACTAGCAGCATGAACTAACTTCACTAAGCCCACTTCCTTCTCTGTAAATAGAAATAATAATAGTAGCTATCTCATAGAACATCAGTGAGGATTAAATGATATAATGTATATAAAACATCTGGCATGTACATCAAATATTGGTTATTATTATAATAAGTGCTCAGTAAATAATTACAAAATAATGAAAATTTGCCCCTTCATTCTATTTCACACTCTCTTTCCCCCAACATCAGTATCATTATACATGTGGCCCCTTATACAGAATGCCAACTCTAGTCATGATCTGATTTCAAATAAGCACCTTTATTTTAAAAGCTTTGAATCTAACTTCTTCTCTTTCAAAATATTTTATTGTATTTTTCGTGAAAGGATCTAACTCTTTAACCTAATTATTTGGAGTTAAAAAAAAAAGAGAGAGAAAGAAGGGAGGAAGCAAACACAATATCTATTGAAGGGAAATTATGCATTTAGCACCTTGGAAGGTGTCAACTTAGTTAATAAAACATGTAAGACAGGGACCCTTTCTTAAGAGGCTTATAGCTTAGAGAAACTGACTAACATCCTCCTTGAAAATGACTGGGTAATGGAAGAAATAAAAAAATGAAATAAAAAAATTCCTTAAACCAAATGAGAATGAAAACACAGCATACAAAATCTTTGGGACAGAATAAAAGTAGTGATCAGAGGCCCATTTATGGCAATAAATGTACACATCAAAAAAGAAGACCCAAAATAAACAACTTAACCCAAAATCTCCAACAATTAGAAAAAGAGCAACAACAAAAAAAAGTCTACAACCAGAAGAAAAGAAATATAAAGATTCGAGCAGAAATAAATGAAACAAAAAATAGACAATAGAAAGTATCAGTAAGACTAGAAGTTGGTTTTTTGAAAAGATTAATAAAATTGACAAACCACTGGCAAATTTAACAAAGGAAATGAGGGAAAGAATATAAATAACATAAATAAAAAATGAATTGGGTGACATTACAACAGAACCAACAGAAATTGTTGCGGTTGTTGTTAAATGCCATCAAGCTGTCTCCTACTCACAGCAGCCTTATGTACAACAGAACGAAACACTGTCTGGTCCTGAGCCAGCCTCATGCTCCTTGCTATACCTGAGCCCATCACTGCAGCTGCTGTGTCAATCCATCTCGTTGAGGGCCTTCCCCGTCTTCATTGGCCCTCCACTTTACCAAGCATGATATCCTTCTCCAGAGAATGGTCCCTTCTGACATAATGACCAAAGTAGGTGAGATGAAGTCTGGCCATTCTCACTTCCAAGGAGCATTCTGGCTGCACTTCTTGGACAGATTTGTTAGTTCTTTTGGTGGTTCGGGGTACTTTCAGTATTCTTCGCCAACACCACAACTCTTCTTTGGTCTTCCTTGTTCATTGTCCAGCTCTCACATGCATATGAGGTGATTGAAAATACCATAGCTTGGGTTCAGCCCACCTTAGTATTCAAGGAGACATCTTTGCTCTTTAGCACTTGAAAAAGGTCTTTTGTAGCACATTTGTCCAATGCAATATATCATCTAATGAATGTCTTGGCTGCTGCTTCCATTGGTGTTGATTGTAGAATCAAGTAATATGAAGTCTTTGACAACTTCAATCTTTTCTCCATTTATTGTGATGCTCCTTATTGGTCCAGTTGTGAGGATTTTTTTTTTTTTAATATTTAGGTGTAATCCATATTGCAGACTGTACTCTTCAATCTTCATCAGTAAGTGTTTCAAGTCATCCTCACTTTCAGCAAGTAAAGTTGTGTCATCTGTGTATCACAGGTTGTGAATGAGTCTTCCTCCAATCCTAATGCCACGTTTTTCTTCATATAGTCCAGCTTCTCAGATTACTTGCTCAGCATATACAGATTCAACAAGTATGGTGAAAGGATACAACCCCGATGCACTCTGTTCCCAATTTTAAACCATGCAGTATTCCCTTGTTCTATTCGAACAACAGCCTCCTGATCTATGTACAGATTCCTCATGAGCACAGTTAACTGTTCTGGAATGCCCATTCTTCTCAATGTTATCCATAATTTGTTATGATCCACACAATCAAATGATTTGGCATAGTCAATAAAACACAAGTAAACATCTTTCTGGTATTCTTTGCTTTCAGCCAAGATCCATCAGACATCAGAAATGATACCCCTCGATCCACGTCCTCTTCTGAATCCAGCTTGCATTTCTGGAAGTTCTCTGTCAATATAGTGCTGCAACCATTTTTGAATTATCTTCAGTAAGATTTTACTAGTGTGTGATATTGTTAGATAATTTCCACATTCTGTGGGATCACCCTTCTTTGGAATGGGTACAAATATTTAGAAGTGGATGGCCTCTTCCTTCTTCCGAGTCTTGCCCTGGAAGCTTCACTGAAACCTGTCCACCGTGGGTAACCCTGCTAGCAATTAAAATACCAGTGGCATAGCTTCCAGCCTCACAGCAACACACAGGCTACCACAGTACAACAAACTGACAGACAAGTCCGTCTCTTTTAGCTGTTCCAAACTGCTCTGCTCACTTCGTCGTCTCCCTCAGCCATTCCAAACCTACCTCGCCACCTTTCCTCCTGGTTCCCACCTTCCAGGCCACTCTGAACCCAGTCAGTTGGCCAGGTAGCTGTCTTCGAAATCTCTTGGCATAGTTGAGTGAGTGCCTCCAATATGGCATCTGTTAGTTGAAACATCTCAATGGGTATTCCTGATCATATGCCACCTCATGAAATGGATGAACATTGACCAATTCTTTCTGGTACAGTGACTCCGTGTATTCC
>NW_006921756.1:2476912-2488666 GCF_000298275.1 Orycteropus afer afer
ATCTATCCTGAAGTAAAATGCTGTCAGTGATAGGATAATATCTATATGCCTACAAGGAAGACCAGCTAATAGTATTGTTATCCAACAGAAATTAAAAGGGTATTATCAGGATCCTATGAAGAATGAACTCCAAGAAACTTGAAAATCTAGAAGAAATGGACAGATTTCTAGAAACATACTATTTACCTAAACTAACACAGACTGAGGTGGAAAATTTGAACAGACCCATAACAAAAGAAGAAACTGAACAGGTGCTAAAGGGGCTGGGAGGTGGCATCTTCTGACCTCTTCTAACACAAGAGGAAGACAGAATCACCATCAGCAGCCCAAGGCCTGTTCTTATGAGGCCACACATGCTACCACAGTCCAGCCTTCTTACCAACTCTTCCTGCCGTAGCACCCACTGCCTCTCTGTTGGGTTCGATAATTCGTTGCAGTGGACACACAGAACTCACAGATTATGGGTTTATTAGGGAAGCAACAGGCTATAATTCAAGTTCAGGAACATGCTCAGTGTCTCTCAGTCAGCTGTTCTCACTCAGCAGCCAGCCATATATCTCAGTCTCTCTCAGTAGCATGTCTCTCTCAGCAGTGCACATCTCTTGCATCTCTCTATCTCTCAGCAGTATGCGTCTCTCGTGTCAGCAGCACGCCTCTCATGTCTCTCAGCAGCATGTCTCTTTCAACAGTGCATTTCTCTCAGATGGCAGTCAGACAGACCCTCTCCTTCAGTGACAGGCTGGACCCTCAGCCAGCAGTGAGAGAGATTCTTCTTCTCTGCCTCTAGGAGGGCTCACTTTAAGGCTGGCAGAGTGGCAAAACCAACCATTCCCAACACCAGAATTCCACACACCTGAGAGAGAGTGAATTTCTCAGAAACTGCTTCATGCTGCTGGCAACAGAAATACCCCAGGTGGATAACTTTAACAATCAGGAGCTACTTAGTTGCTCACGGCAAATTCCACCATGGAGTTTACAAAGACTATGGCTAGAAAAGCCATACTATGTAATTTACTACACTGCAACAGGTTATAAAAAAATTGCCAACAAAAAAAGTCCTGGTCCCGATGGTTTCACTGGAGAATTCTACCAAACGTTCAGAGAACTGACACCAAACTATTCTAGAACACAGAAAAGGATAGAATTCTCCCAAATGCATTTTATGAAGCAAGCATAACCTTGATACCGAAACCAAGCAAAGACATAACTAAAAAGGAAAACTACAGAGAAATAATGCTCACAAATATAGATGCAAAAATCTTCAAGAAAAATGTATAGACACTTCACCAAAGAGGATATTCAGGTGGCCAACAAACACAGGAAGAAATGTTCAAGATCATTAGCCATTAGAGAGATGCAAATCAAAAGTACGAGATACCATCTCTCCCTGGCTCTAATGGCAAAGTTCAACAGGATAGAAAATAACAAATGCTGGTGAGAATGTGGAGAGATTGGGACTCTCATGGCATAGTGCCAAAGGCATCTGACTGCTAATCAGAAGGTTGGTGGTTCAAACCCACCAGCCAGTCTGTGGAAGGGAGACTGGGCAATTTACTTCCATAATGATTTACTGCCTCGGAAACCCAAATGGTGTTACTATGAGTCGGAATTGACTTGATGGCAGTGAGTTTTGAGTTTATACGCTGCTGGTGGGACTGTAAAGTGATACAAACACTGTGCAAAGCAGTATGGTGATTCCTTAAAAGTTGGAATTAGAAATACCATTTGATCCAGCAATCCTATTAGTAGGTATATATCCTAAAGAAGTGAGAGCCAAGACAAGAACAGATATATGTACACCCATGTTCATTGTAGCACTATTTACAACAGCCAAAAGATGGGAAACAACCTAGGTGCCCAGCAACAAAAGAATGGATAGCCAAACTATGGCACGCAGACACAATGGAATACTATGCAACACTAAAGAATAATGTAGAATCTGCAAAACACCTCATAATGTGGATGACTTTGGAGAACATTATTATGCTGAATGAAATAAGTCAATCACAGAAGGACAACTATTGTATTAATTCATTATTGTAAAAAGTCAAGGAAAGGTTTATATATGGAAGGAAATATACTTTGTTGGTTACCAGGGTGGGAACACTGCAAAAAACAAAACAAAACACAACAAAACCAATTAAATAAAATTAAGTTATAGCTTGGGTTAAAAAGATAATCCCACAGCTCTCTCATGTTTCTTAAGGGAGGCACATGCAGAAAGTTCTACAGAAGTCTGGGGAACAGGCAAGAAAGAGCCAGAAGTAATCAGAGCAGGTGATTTGAGGTCTTTTAGATATTGAATAGGAAACTGGAAACCTAGAAAACCAATTCCACACACAATATGCCAATTCATCAGTGCCACAGCAAGTCCTGCTGGCACTGGTAGATATTCTGTGCCCCTAAACCTCAAGGGCTTTCTCTAGGGGAAGAGCACAAGTTTGCTGTTGTTGTTATGTGCCACTGAGTTGGTTCTGATTCATAGTGACCCTATGTACAACAGAATGAAATACTGCCTGGTCCTGTGCCATCCTCAAAATAGTTGCTTTGTTTGTACACATTGTAGCAGCCATTGTCAATCCATGTCATTGAGGGTCTTCCTCTTTTTCGCTGACCCTCAACTTCATCAACAGGGTTTGGTGCCTCCTGATACCTACCTGAATATTTATAAGTGCAGTGAAGTGGAGTTCAGTACCTGTCCATTGTCCTACAAAGAATTCATAACCTTCCCTTCTTGGTAGTGCACACAGAAACTGTAGGAAAGAAATACATAATGAGATAGATGAATAACTGAAGTTGTTTGCTCTATGTCCAATAACTCAAATTATTCCCTCCATTTCTTTAATGTTTGGTTTTAGAAATATTTTTTTTAAAATTGTGAAATTATTAAGTTATAATATAACAAAAACTCATATACTTCCCAACCTGCCTATGAAAGCATTAGAGATACAACTGAAGCTTCCTGTGGTGTCTGTCATTCTATTCATATTTTTATATTTTAATCTGTATGCATATATATCCATAAACAACAAACAGTACTGTTTGAATATTTAAAAACTAAGTATTAGCAAGCTGTATGCATCTTTTTGCAACTTATGCTTTCACTTCACATTATGCTTTTGAGATTTATCCATGTTGATAAATTTCATCCACTCATTCTCACTGATGTCTAGAATTCTACTGTAGAAATATACCCCAATTTATTTATCTGTTGATGTTTATCATCTTTTGAGGAACATTTGCATCTTTTCCAATTTCTAAACTTTCTCCAACTGCTGAAAGTTGGAGTTAGCTTTTGTTCCAATTATTTTAATAATTTCATATTCTATCAGCTGAGGCTAACATTGTAGCATGGCTCCAAACTAAACGTTAAGAAATGCTGTTTTATGCTTGAGATGTTGAGAACTGGGGATGAGTGGTGAAGATAATGGTGCCAGAACAAAACAAAGTATAACCAGTTCAATATACATTAGCCATGAAAGTGTTTTCTTATTGCCAAATACACAGGTTCCATTTTTATTATAATTTAAAAAATGATTTAATAAAAAGTTGTTGTTGTTAGGTGCTGTTGAGTCGTGTCCGACTCATAGCAACCCTATGCACAGCAGAACGAAACACTGCCTGGTCCTGCACCAGCTCCATGATCCCTGCTATACTTGAGCCCATTGTTGCAGCCATTGTGTCAATCCATCTCGTTGTGGGCCTTCCCCTCTTTCGTTGACCCTCCACCTTACAAAGCATGACATCCTTCTCCAGGAAATGGTCCCTTCTGACAACATAACCAAAGTATGTGAGACGAAGTCTGGCCATTCTCTCTTCCAAGGAGCACTCTGGCTGCACTTCCTCCAGGACAGATCTGCTAGTTCTTTTAGCAATCCATGGTACTTTCAGCATTCTTCACTAGCACCACACCAATTCTTCCTCGGTCTTCCTTATTCATTGTCCAGCTCTCACATGCATACATGAGGCGATTGGAAATATCATGGCTTGTGTCAGGCGCACCTTAGTCTTCAAGGAGACATCCTTGCTCCTCAGCAGTTGAAAGAGGTCCCTTGCAGCCAGCTTGCTCTGTGCTATACATTGTGTAATGTCCTGATTGCTGCTTCCATTGGCATTGATTGTAGAACCAAGCAATGTGAAGTCTTTGACAACTTCAATCTTTTCTCCATTTATCATGATGCTGCTTATAGGTCCAGTTGTAAAGATTTTTGTTTTCTTTATATTGAGATGTAATCCATAATAAAAAGTATCTTATGATATTTCTATTATCATAAGATGAGATAACCTGTGTTTATCTAATAACTAGGAGAATTTTTTTTATTGAGTGTACTTTAAGAACAATAAATTACATATATTTAAAGCATAAAATTGGAATGAGAAGTAGATGATGCACAGCTACAACTGTCAACCCCTCAGAAAGGGAACAAAATATGAGATCCTGGATAAAGTGGGAGAAAAATGTGGAACAAAACTCAAAATTATAAAAAAGACTAGGCTTACTGGTCTGATAGAAACTGGTAAACCCTTTACACTATGGCTCCTAGTGACCCTTTGGCCCTGGAACTGAACTCACTCCCATGCCTTCCAGCCAAACAATAGACATGTGTATAAGGATATTTATATCAGGTAAGTACACTTCTTAGAAAAATCAACCTTTTGGAGACAAAAAACAAAACAAAACAAAACCCACTATTGAGTCAATTTTGATTCATAGTGACTCCCACTGGGTTTCCAAGATGGCAAATTTTTATGGAGGTAGATTGCCCAGTGTGATGGTTATGTTTGTATGTCAACTTGGCTAGGCCTGGTTGAGTGGCTGAGCAGCTGGATGGAGTATTCCCCATGACGAGACTGGTAATCAACCCCATGGTGGAATCTACTGTGAGCAGCTGAGTAGCTGCCTTTGGGTATGTGATCTGCTTCCTGTATATAAGGAGTTTTGAGAATGGTCTCTAGCCTTTGGCACGCTTGGACTCTGCATGTAGCTGTGTTGTTGCTCAGCAGCCTGCTAAGCTCTGCCGACCTTGGGACTTACAATGGACTTAAGTTAATGGCCTGCTGTGCAGTTTGGTAACATCCGGACTATGTCTTCTTACCTGTCAACCTTGGGGGGTTCTCAGCCTCAGCAGCCAGCAGCTGTCTGAGTGAAGAAATGCCTCTAGCTCCAGTGGGCCGGAAGCAGGAGGCAGAGCTGGACCTCAAGGTTTAGGGGCTTTCACCCAGCCTCTAGAGCCTGGCACTTTGAACTTGGACTTAAAGCATCCAAACTGTAAGAATAAACTCCTGTTTGTTAAGGCCATCCCATTTGTGGTATATTTCTTGTCAGAGTGGCATTAGGTAACGAGAACACCCAGTCTTCCTTCTGCAGAGTGACTGGTGGGTTTGAACCACCAATCTTCTGGTTAAAAGACAAATGCCTTAGGCACTGTGCCACCAGAGCTATCTCCTCGTGCAAATATTGCCCTTCGGAAGACCAGAAGGGCAATATTTGCACAAGGAGATAGTTCTGAGGGCAGGAACGCATAGGAAAGAAGGACAGAGGGAAAGGGTAACCAGAGGGTGGAAATGGAAAGAGACTGTTACATTATGGGGATTGCAGCCAATGTTCTGAAACAAAACGTGCATGAATTGTCATATGGAAAGTGAATTTTCTCTTTAAACTTTCACCTAAATAAAAATTAAAAAGAAAAAAAAATCCTAATTAAACCACAGACTAAACTCTTCCAGGTTTTCTCTTTATTTTTCCTTAATGTAATAGCCAGAACTTGATAATGTGAGTTAGAAAAAAATAAAAATAAATGAAATATAAAATCTGATAAGTTTTGACATGTAAATTGTGAAACCATTATTGTTGTTAGGTGCTGTGGAGTTGGTCCTGACTCAGCAACCTATGCACAACAGAACAAAATATTGCCTAGTCCTATGCCATCCACACTACATCAACTAATAAACACATCTACTTTTTCCAAAAGTTTTCTTGTACTTCTTTGTAATTCATCCTTCCCTCTCCCCATCCCTCCCCAGGCAACCACTGATTTGCTTTCTATCACTATAAATCAGTCTACATTTTCTAGAATTTTATATAAATGGAATCATAGAATATATACTTTTTTTTTTTTTTTAGGTCTGGCTTCCTTAACTCAGTATTAATTACTTTGTGATTCATCCATGCTGTTATATGTATCATTGTTCATGCCTTTTTTATTGCTGAATATTATTCCACTGTGTGTGTGAATGCACATATACCATAATTTCTTTATTCATTAATCTGTGAGACACTTAGATTATTTCCAGTATTTAGTTATTACAGATAAAGCGGCTATAAACATTTGCGTATAAGTGATTGTATGGACATGTTCTCATTTCTCTTAGAAAAATACCTAGGGCAAAATGGCTGAGTAGTATGGTAGGTTGTTTTGGTCCTCTAGTGCTGCTCTAACAGAAAATATCACAAATGGGTGGTTTGAACAAACAAGGATTTATTCTTTTACTGTTTAGGAGGCTAGAAGTTTGAACAGAGTGCCAAGCTCTAGGAGCTGGGTGAAAGCCCCTCAACCTTGGGCTTCAGCTCTGCTTCTTGGTCCTGGCCCAATGAAGCTGGAGGCTTTTCTTAACTCGGGCAGCTGCTGGCTGCCGAGACTGACAAACCCAAGGTCAACAAATAAAACGACACATTCCCAAGATTACCAAATAACATAGCAGGTCACTAGTTCAAGTCCAGAGACAGTCCCAAGATCGGCAGGAATCATGGCAGGGTGCTGACTGAAGACTCAGCTATGTGCAGGGTCCAAGCATGCCAAAAAGTTGCAAAGACCATTTCCGAAGCTTCTCTTTATATACTGGAAGCAGTATATAGAGAGAACAACATCGCTAACGCAGCTACTCAGCTGCTCTAGTAGAGTCCACCATGGAGCTGATTATCAGTCTCTTCATGGGGAATAACCACATCCAGCTGCCCAGCCACTCAAAACCAGGCTCAGCCAAGTTGACACATAACCTTAACTACCACACAGGTGGTAGATACATGCTTAACTTTTAAAGAAAATGACAAATTGTTTTCTAAAGTGACTATGACATTTTACATTACCATCAGCAGTCATTGAGACTTTCAGTTGCTACACATGCTCAGGAACACTCAATATGGACAGTTTTTAAAAACCTTAGCCATGATAGTAGCAGTGTACCTCACTGCCATTGAGTCGATTCAGACTCACAGTGACCCTGTAGGACAGAGTAGAATTGACCCACAGGGTTTCTAAGGCTATACATCTTTATGGAAGCAGATTGCCACATCTTTCTCCTGTGGAGCAGCTGGTAGATCTGAATCACTGACCTTTTGGTTAGCAGCTGAGTGCTTAATCACTGTGCAACCAGGGCTCCATGGTGGCAGTGTAGGAATATCTTAAGGAGCTTGGTGGCACAAAGTGCTTGGCTGCAGCTAAAAGTTTGGCAGTTTGAACCTACCCAGCAGTTCTGCAGGAGAAAGACCTTGTAATCTCTTTCCCAAAAGATTATAGCCTAGAAAACTCTATGGAGCAGTTCTACTCTGTCACACAGCGTTCCTATGAATTGAAACTGACTTGATGATACCTCACAACAACAGCAGGGGGAATTTCAGTGTTTTTTTTTTTTTTTGGTCCACATGAACCAAACTTTATTAAAGAGAGAGGCGAGGAAAGGGGGCTCGTGAGAGAGATATGGAGAGGGGTTTTTGCACCAGAGGTCTCTCTTTAGAGTGGTATTAATTTGCATTTTCTTTATGACTAATGATGTTGAATATCTTTTCATGTGTTTATCTGTCATCCTATTTTTTTGGTGAAATGTCTGTTCAAATCTTCTGTCCATTTTTAATTGGGCTGTATGTCTCCTTATTATTGAGGTATAAGAGTGCTTTATGTGTTCTAGACACAAGTCCTTTGTCAATATGTTTTGCAAGTATTTTCTTCCAGTCTGTGCTTTGTCTTTTCAATTTTATAGCAATGTCTTTTGAAAAGCAGAAATCCTTAATTTTGATGAAGTTTGATTTTTTTTTTTTCTTTTATAGTTTATGCTTTTAAGAAACTTATGCCAAACCCAGAATCACAAAGGTGTTTCCTTTTGTTTCTTCTAGAAGTTACATTTAGATCTATGGTTTATTTTGGGTTAATTTTTGTACAGGTAGTCCCTGACTTTACAATTTATGACAATCTATGCTTACAATTCTCTCTCTCTCTCTCTCTCTCTCTTTTTTTTTTTTTTGGGTACAGCTTATTGTTAGTTATATGTACTACATACAGTGTTGCAGCCTGTAATTTTCTGGTGTTATCACTCTCAGATGTTCACTTGCAGATGTTCAATTTTATGATTTACTGTTCAAAACAATGCCACATAGCAAAGGAAAGAATTCTGAAGAAAGAAATAATGAGGAAGAAGTTGTCAAAAAATATTACAGTGAAAGGATTTGCTGATATATTTTCTAAACTAAATCAGGGGCTTCCGTTGCTTGAAAACATGGACCCAAATGCTGACCGCTTTGGTACAGTCGATAGGCAGATTCAGGAAGCAGTGAGATGTTACCACAAAATATATGAAGAAAGAAAGAAAAGGACCATACAGATAACTCACTAAATTTCTGACCAGAAACACTCTTGTCATTCCCAGTGATAATCCACAAGCGGAGATATTACTGGAACTGACAAAATGCCAGTCATCCAACTCTTCTTTGTTGTCAGAGTAATTTTTATGATTTGTCTATTTTATTATGTATGTATGTATGCATGTGTTAAAATATATCTGTAAGTTTGTAGGTCATGTTTCCAATCCCCAAAGACAAATAAAGATCAGATTTATAAAGATAATGATAATAGAAGGCAGTAACAATGAAAATTAAAAAAATTAAGTATTTGATTTACATCAGAACCAACTTACAACAGAGTTGTTGGAATGGAAATCTGTTCCAAGTTGGGGACTACCTGTATATAGTATGGTGGTTGTTGTTAGGTGGTGTCGAGTTGGCTCCATTTCAGTGCCTATGTATAACAGAAAAAGACACTCCCTGGTCCTGTGCCATCCTCACAATTCCTGCTATGCTTAAGCCCATCATTGCAGCGACTGTGTCAATATATCTCATTGAGGGTCTTCCCCTTTTTCAATGACCCTCTACTTAATTAAGTACAATATCCTTCTCCAGGGAATGGTCTATGACCAAAGTAGGTGAGACGAAGTCTGGCCATTCTTTCTTCCAAGGAGTATTCAGGCTGCACTTCTTCCAGGACAGGTTGGTTCTTTCTTCTGGCAGTCCATGGTATTTTCAGTATTCTATGCCAACACCACAATTCAAAGGCACCAACTCTTCTTCAGTCTTCCTTTACTTGTGCTCCAGGTTTCACATGCACATGAAGCAACTGAAATATTATGGCTTGGGTGAGGCACACCTTAGTCTTCAAAGTGATATCTCTGCTTCTTAACACATTAAAGAGGTCATTTGCAGTCGATTTACCCAGTTTAATAATATGTCATCTGGTTTCTTAACTGTCACTTCCAAAGGCATTGACTGTGGATTCAAGCAAAATGAAATCCCTGACAACTTCAATCTCTTCTCCATTTATCATGATGTTGCTTATTGGTCCAGTTGTGAGGGTTTTCATTTTCTTTATGTTGAGGTGTAATCCAACTGTAGTCTTTAATCTTCATCAGTAAGTGCTTCAAGTCATCTTCACTTTCAGCAAGGTTGTGTCATCTGCATATTGCAGTTTGTTAATGAGTCTTCCTCCAATTCTGATGTTGCATTCATCTTAATATTGTCCATCTTCTCAGATTATTTGCTCAGCATACAGACTGTGTAACTACGGTGAAAGGATGCAATCCCTTCGTGACTTTAAACCATGCAGTATCCCCTTGTTCTGTTCGAACAATAGCCTCTTGGTCTACATACAGGTTCCTCATGAGCACAATTAAATGTCTGGAATTCCCATTCTTCTTAATGTTATCCGTAATTTGTTATGAACCACATAGTTGAACGCCTTCACATAGTCAATAAAACACAGGTAAATATCTTTCTGGTATTTACATTCAGCCAAGATCCACCTGACATCAGCAATGATACTCTCATTTCATGCCCTCTTCTGATAAGGCTTGAACTTCTGGCAGTTCCCTGTCAATATACTGCTGCAACTGTTTTTGAATTATCTTCAGCAAACTTTTACTTGCTTGTGCTCTGGTGGTGGAGTGCCTAAGGCAATTGACTGCTAACCAGAAGACTGGCGGTTCACATCCACCAGCCACTCCTCAGAAGGAAGACTGGGCAATCTACTTCCATAGAGACACTGCCTTGGAAGCCTATGAGTAGAATCAACTCGATGGCAGACAGTTTGTGTGTGTGTGTGTGTGTATGTATGTTTTTGTTGTTTTTTTTTTTTTTGGTGGTATTAAGGATATTATTTGATAATTTGCACTTTCTGTTGGGGCATCTATCTTTGGAATGGGTACAAATGTGGATCTGTTCCAGTCAGTTGACCAGGCAGCTGTCTTCCAAATTTCTTGGCATAAACAAGAAGTGCCTCCAATGCTGCATCCATTTGATGGAACATCTCAGAAGGTAGTCCTTCAATTCCTAGACCATTTTTTTCCCCCCAATTCCTTCAGTGCAGCTTAGAGTTCTATCTTCAGTACCACTGGTCTTGATCATATGCTACCTCCTGAAATAGCTGAACACTGACCAATTCTTTTTGTTACAGTGACTCTGTATTCCTTCCATCTTCTTTTGATGGTTCCTGCATCATTCAACATTTTGCCACGTTGTTGTTATTGTTAGGTGCTACTGAGTTGGCTCTGACTCACAGCAACCCTAAATACAACAGAACGAAAACACTGCCCAGTCATGCGCCATCCTCACAATGTTGTGTCAATTCATCTTATTGAGGGTCTTCCCTTTTTTCACTGACCCTCCACTTTACCAAGCATGATGTCCTCCTCCAGAGAATGGACCCTTCTGACAACATGACCAAAGTAGGTGAGTGGAAGTCTGGTCATTCTTGCTTCCAAGGAGCATTCCAGCTACACTTCTTCCAGGACAGATTTGCTGTTTTGTTTTCGGAGAGTTCACAGTACTTTCAGCATTCTTCACCAACACAACTCAAACATCAACTCTTTTTTCGCCAATTCCTTCAGTGCAGCTTCAACTTCATCCTTCAATACCATTGGTTCTTGGTCATATGCTACCTCCTGAAATAGGTGAACATCAACCAGCTGTTTTTGGTATAGTGACTTTGTGTATTCTTTCCATCTTCTTTTGATGTTTCTTGTATCATTCAATATTTTGCCCATAGACTCTTTCAATATTGCAATTCAAAGCTTGAATTTTTCTTCAGTTCTTTCAGCTTGAGAAATGCCAAGCATTTCCGATTTTCTAACTCCAGGTCTTTGCACATTTCATTAAAATAATTAACTGCCTTCTTGAGCTGCTCTTTGAAATCTTCTGTTCAGCTCTTTTTTAAGCATCCATTCTTTATTATTATTTTAAGAGCTTCAACGTAACACATACATTTAGTTTCATTCCCCATTCACCATGTCCAACCCTAACCCAGTCTCTTCCCCTCCCTACCCTGTAACCCTCTCCCTGTGCCCCTCATATTTATGCACTCCTGTTTGTCCTGCATTTCCTCAGTTTGAATGTTGGTCCTCTGGTGTCCCATGGCCTATTGCTCGAAGGGATGTATTACCATGTGAGTATGTGGGTGTGTCATCCTTGGTTGAGTGGTCTGCATGTACATCTTG
>NW_006921756.1:2491488-2504392 GCF_000298275.1 Orycteropus afer afer
TTTTTTTTATTGACTCCCTTGGGTTTTCTATGTACAGGATCATATCATCTGCAAATAGAGATAGTTTTAGTTTCTCTTTGCCAATCTGTATGCCTTTTATTTCTCTTTCTGGCCTTATTGTCCTGGCCAGGACTTCCAATACAATGTTAAATAGAAGTGGTGATAGAGGGCATCCCTGTCTGGTTCCTATTTGTAAGGGGAATGCCTTGAGTCTTTCTCCATTAATAATGATGTTGGCCGTTGGCTTTGCATATATATATATATACCCTTTATTATGTTGAGGAATTTCCCTTCTGTCCCTATTTTGCTGAGAGTTCTAAACAGGAATGGATGTTGGATTTTATCAAATGTCTTTTCTGCATCAATTGATACAATCACATGGTTCTTTTACTTTGTTTTGTTTATGTGATGGATTACATTGATTGGTTTTCTGATGTTGAATCACCCTTGTAAACCTGGTACGAATCCCACTTGGTCCGTATGTATTAATTTTTTGATATGCTGTTGTATTCTGTTGGGCAGGATTTTGTTAAAGATTTTTGCATCTATGTTCATGAGTGATATTGGTCTGTAGTCTTCCTTTCTAATGGTGTCTTTCCCTGTTTTTGGTATTAGTGTTATGCTTGTTTCATAAAATGAGTTTGGGAGTATTCCATCTTCTATGTTCTGGAAAAGCTTGAGTAGCATAGGTGTCAACTCTTCTCTGAATATTTGATAGAATTCTCCAGTGCAGCCATCAGGGCCAGGGCTTTTGTTTGTGGGAAGTTTTTTAATGATCTGTTCAATTTCTTCCCTTGTTATAGGTCTGTTCAAGTTTTCTATCTCTGAGTGGGATAGTTTAGGTAGGTCTTGTGATCCTAGAAACTCGTCCATCTCTTCTGGGTTCTCAAATCTATTGGAGTACAGTTTTTCATAATATTGTAAGCATCTTTTTTATTTCAGTTGGTTCTGTTGTGATGACACCATTTTCGTTTACAATTCTTGTGATTTGAATCTTCTCTTTCTTTTCTTTTGTTAGGTCTCCCAATGGTTTATTGATTTTATTAATCTTTTCAAAGAACCAGGTCTTTGTTTTGTTCATTTTCTCTATGCTTTTTTTTTGTTTGTTTGTTTTCTGTTTCATTTATTTCTGCTCTGATCTTTATTATTTCTTTGCTTCTAGATACTGTAGGATTCTTTTATTGTTCTATTTCCAGTTGTTGGAGTTGATGAGTTAGAGTGTTGATTTTGTTTCTTTCCTCTTTTTTGATGTATGCATTTATTGCTATAAACTGTCCTCTGAGTACTGCTTTCGCTGTGTCCCACAGGTTTTTGTATGATGTATCTTCATTCTCATTTGCTTCTAGTAATATTTTTATTTCAGTTTTTATCTCTTCTGTTACCCAGTAGTTTCTGAGCAGTGAGTTGTTCAGCTTCCATATGTTTGATGCTTTTTTCCTTGCTCTTCCTATTATTAATTTCTAATTTTATAGCACTGTGGTCCAAGAAGATGCTTTGCAGTATTTCAATGCTTTTAAATTTATTGAGGGTTGTTTTATGTCTTAACATATGGTCTACTCTGGAGAAGGATCCACGTGCACTGGAAAAGAATGCAAATTGTGCTTTTGATGGGTGAAATGCTCTGTATGTGTCTATGAGGTCGAGTTGGTTGATTGTATTGTTGAGTTCTTCTGTATCCTCATTGACTTTTTTTCCAGTTGACATGTCCCTCTTTGAAAGTGGTGTGTTAAAGTCCCCTACTATTATTGTAGAGTTGCCTATTATCCCTTTTAATTCAGTTAATATTTGCTTCACATATTTTGGAGCACTTTCATTGGGTGCATAAATATTTATTATTGTAACATCTTCTTTGCCAATTGACCCTTTCATCATCATATAATGTCCCTCCTTATCTCTTATGATGTTTTTCACCTTAATGTCTATTTTATCAGAAATCAATATTGCTACTTCCTGCTCTTTTTTGGTTTCCATTGGCTTGGTATATTTTTTTTCCATCCCTTAACTCTGAATTTGTTTTTATCTTTGTATCTAAGGTGGGTCTCTTGTAGGCAGCATATCGATGGGTCTTCTTTTCTTATCCAGTCTGCCACTCTCTTTCTCTTGATAGGTGCATTTAGTCCATTCACATTGAGTGTAATTAGTGATAGGTATGAATTGATTGCTGTCATTCTACTGTGTTTTTTGGTGTGTTGTTGGTGTTTCTTTGGTCCATATACTTTTCTGTGCTAAGTTCGGTTTGTTGGCTAATGCTTTCTCCCTTTTCTTCTTTATAGTTGGTTTTGTACTTATTAAACCCATGTTTTCCTTCTTTCTGGATTTGCTTAGAAGGATTGTTCTTTTTCTCTGTGGTTACCTTGGAGTATATTCCTGTCTCTCCATTTTTAGAACAGTGCATACTGTGAAGACATTGTTCTCTTTTCCTCTCCATTTGAAAGTCTTTACCTAGAAGTTTTATTCCCTCTGATAAGTTAGTTGCTGTTGTGTGCTGACTGACTTCCTTGTTTTTTAAGGTGCAATGTTTTATGGTCTTATTTTGAGTATCTATTTCTGATTTGGTTTTAGTGTTGATGCCATGTATCCTGGTTTTGTTGATCTCTGTTGTGGATTCTCTATTAGAAGGACTTCTTAAGCATTTCTTGTAAGGTTGGTCTGGTTTTCACAAAATCCCTTAATTTCTGTTTGTCTGCCTTGACTTGGCCTTCATATTTGATGGATAATTTGGCTGGATATAGGATTCTTGGTTGGAAGTTCTTTTCCTTCAGAGTTTTATATTTGCCGTCCCATTGCCTTCTTGCCTGCATGGTTTCTGCTTAGTAATCAGAGCTCAGCATAACTGTTTGGTTATTATAAGTAATATTTCTTTTGTCCCAGACAGCTCTCAAAAATTTTTTTTTTTGTCTTTGGTTTTGGAGAGTTTGATTATAATATGCCTCGATGTTTTTTTCTTGGGATCTATCTTGTGTGGGGTTCTATGAGCTTCTTAGACAAATATCTTTCCTTCCTTCATGATATGGGGGAAGTTTTCTGTTAGCAGGTCTTCCACAATTTTCTCAGTGGTCTTTTTCGCCTTTTCTTGTTCTGGAATTCCAATGAGTCTTATGTTATATTTTCTCATGTCATCGCATATAATTCTTAGGTTCTCTTCATTTCTCTTAAATCTTTGTTCTGATTTTTCTTCATACAGGCTAGTGTCCAGGGATTTGTCTTCTAGTTGGGATATGCATTCTTCAGCCAGTTCCAACCTACTCTTTTGTGCTTCCACTGTGTTGTGTAATTCTGTCATTTTGGTACTCATCTTCTGCTTTTCTAACTGCTGTTTTTGTATGAGTTCTGATTGTGATTAATCTTATTATTTTGTTCTTGAATGATTTTCCTGAGTTCTTCCAGGGAACTGTTTGTGTTCTCCTTGTTTCTGTTTGGGGTTTCCTTAGGCTCTTGTAGAGCTCAATAAACATATCTTCTAAATTCCTTCTCAGATAATTCTATTGCCTCCTCTTCCTCCGTGTATAATGAGACCTTTGTTTGTGGTTTTGCTTCAAATGCCTTGTCCTGTTTTTTTTTTTTTTGTTTGATTTGAGGTTGCCTGTTGTTTCCTAGACATTTTGAGGTTGCCTTTAACTGTTGGTTGCTTATTGATTTGTTTTGTCTTGGTTTTATTGTTTAATATTTTGAAAAAGTGAAGCTGGTGTATTTTATTTTATTTAGTTATTAATTCAGGTATGTCGGGTTGCTCTGCAGTTTTGTGATGGTGGAATCACCGTGTGGAATGTGGATATGGGTTTCTGTTTGTCATAAAGAGGGTTTAGAGTTCGAACCAGGAGGTTTTATGTTGGCTGAATGTAGTTTCTTCTATTGGATAAGTGAAGTTATTGGAGGAGAAGGTAGGAGTGGAAGAAGGAAAGCTTGCTGTTGATAGGGGTGGTTTCTAGGGCTTTGAGTGGACTGCTACCGATGATGTCATACTGTTATTTACAGGCCCACAGCTCAATTTCAGCAAAGACTCCAGTTGTTAGGGGGCCGCTGCTTTCCGCCAGGCTCAGACAAACTCAAACACCCTGCTCCCGAGGCCCCTCAGCGCCAAAAAGCCAACCCAAGGCTGCTTCCCAGCTCCGCAATCTGCTGTGGGGATTTCTCTCTCTGGCCCCACCTACCCGCAGCACCAGCCCAACCTGATCAGACTGTGATTAGCTCGGGAGTTCCTCTGTGAGTCTGCCCACCTGCAGCACTAAAGATGCACTCGGTTTCAGCTGCATTGGAGTCGGAAGAGTGCCTCCTAGTACTCTGTCATCCCAATATCAGTGATAAAGTCAAGCACAGACCTCTCAGTGCCACTAAGCTGACCCAAGCCTATTCAGTGACCCACTGAGGGGGGAGCAAGACCACCTTCCTGGAGCACCAATGAACTCTCTGTTTGGGTTTCAGTGGTGATGGACGTGCCTGTTTGCACCTAGCCAACCCAAGTTACTGATAAAATCAGGTCCTGAATGTAGATCCTTGGGGTGATCGCTGGTATGTTGGTGTGGTCGCTGGTATGCTGGTATGATGTGTCTTCTGCCTTGACCCAGGGAGGTCTCAGATGGCTGTTCTCGCCTGCCGGTTGCTCCCTCAGGGAAGTCTCTACTGGTCTTTCTCAGCTGCCTGTCCACACTCCACAGGATAGATCTTTTGTTTTCCCCCCTGTACCTTTCTTCTAATTCTACTCCTTTGAGTTTGGTATACTCTGACTCAGCGAGCTGTTCAGAGCACCAAAATCCCTAATTCAAACTGCTGTACCTAGTTTTTCAAGCACTAAGATGATAGAGGGAAAAAGCATGGTGATTGCTGACGAGATTCCATTTTGAATCCTTCTGTTCAGCTCTTTGATTTTGTCATTAATCTTCACTCAAGAGAAAGTTTCAGAGTTTCTTCTGACATCATTTTGGTTCTTTCTTCCTTTCCTGTCTTTTTAAAGACCTTCTGCTTTCTTCACGTATGATGTTCTTGATGTCATTCCACAACTCGCTTAGTTTTCAGTCACATTCAGTGCATCAAATCTATTCTTCAGGTGGTCTCTAAATTCAGGTGGGATATAATCAAGGACATATTTTGGCTCTTACAGACTTGTTTTAATTGTCTTCACCTTCACCTTAAACTTGCATATGAGCAACTGATGGTCTGCTCCACAGATGCTCCTAGCCTTGTTCTGGCTGAAGATATTGAGCTTCTCTATCACCTTTTTTTAGGAGCTCTGGTAGCATAGTGGCTAAGACACTTGCCTGCTAACCAGACGGCTGGCGGTTCAAACCCACCAGCCACTCCTCGGAAGGAAGGTTGGGCAATCCTACTTCTGTAGTGATACTGCCTCGGAAACCCAAGGAGGGGTCGCTATGAGTTGGGGCCGACTCGACGGCACATAACAACAACAACAACAAACACCTTTTTTTAGCAGATGTAGTTGATCTGATTCGTGTGTATTCCATCTGGCAAGACCCACATGTATAGCCACCATTTATGTTATTGAGAAAAGGTATTTGCAATGAGTAAGTCTTTGGTCTTGCAAAAATTCTATCATGCAATCTCCGACATAATTTCTATCACCAAGGCCATATTTTCCAACTACTGGTGATTCTTTATTTCCAACTTTCACATGGTGATCATCAGTAATAATCAGTATATCTTGATTACATGTTTGGTCAATTTCAGACTACAGAAGTTGGTAAAAATCTTCAATTTCCTCATCTTTGGCTTTAGTGGTTGGTGTGTAAATTTGAGTAAGTTATATTAACTGGTCTTCCTTGTAAGCATATGGATATTATCCTATCACTGACAGCACTGTACTTCAGGATGGATCTTGAAACATTCTTTGTGACGATGAATGTGACACAACTCTGCTTCAATTTGTCATTCCTGGCACAGTAGATCATATGATTGTCTGATTCAAAATGGTCAAAAGTCCATTTTAGCTCACTAATGCCTAGGATATTGATCTTTATGCATTCCATTTCATTTTTGACAATTTCCAATTTTCCTACATTCATACTTTTTACATTCCATTTCTGATCATTAATGGATGTTTGCATCTGTTTCTTCTCATTTTGAGCCATGCCCCATCAGCAAATGGAGGTCCTGAAAGCTTTACTCCATCCAGGTCAATAAGGTTGACTCTACTTTGAGGAGGCACTTTTCCCCAGTCATATTTTGAGTGCCTTCTGACCTGAGGGGCTCATCTTCCAGCACTATATCAGACCATGTTTCAGGGCTATTCACAAAGTTTTCCAGCAATATATCACACAGTGTTTCACTGCTGTTCCTAAGGTTTTCACTGGCCAATTCTTTGAGAAGTGGACTGCCCTTTCCTTCTTCCGAGTCTGTTTTAGTCTAGAAGCTCCACTGAAACCTCTCTACCACAGGTGACCCTGCTGGTATTTGAAATACCAGTGGCATAGCTTCTAGCCTCACAACAACACGCAAAACACCACAGGACGACAAACTGACAAATTAGTAGTGGATTTTGGCCGTAGAATTCTTCCAATACTGCAAATCGAGAATTGAATTTTTTTCTTCAGTTCTTTCTGCTTGACAAATGTTGAGCATGTTCTTCCCTTTTGGTTTTCTGACTCCAGGTCTTTTCACATTTCATTATAATACTTTACTTTGTCTTCTGGAGTTGCCCTTTGAAATCTTTCAGCTCTTTTATTTTGCCATTTCTTCCATTAGTATTAGATGCTCCCTGTTCAAGAGCAAGTTTTAGAGCCTTTTCTGATATTCATTTTGGTCTTTTCTTCCTTTCCTGTTTTTTTCATATACAATGTTCTTGATGTTATCCCACAATTTATCTGGTGTTCGATAACTAGTGTTCCATGTATCAAATTTATTCTTCAGGTGGTCTCTAAATTCAGGTGGGAAGTAATCAATTTCCTATTTTGACTCTTGTGGACTTGTTTTAATTGTCTTCAGCTTCAACTTCAACTTGCACAGGAGCAATTGTAAACTCTTGGCCTTGTTTTGATTGTGGATACTCAGTTTCTCCATCATCTTTTCCCACAGATATAGTTGATCTGATTCCTGTGTATTCCATCTGGCAAGGTCCACATGTACAGCTGCCATTTATGTTGATGAGAAAAGGTATTTGCAACAAATAAGTTGGTTTTACAAAATTCTATCATGCAATCTCTGACATGATTTCCATTACCAAGGCCACATTTTTTAACTACTGATGCTTCTTCTTGGTTTCCAACTTTCGTATTCCAATCAGCAGAAATAATCAACATATCTTGATTGCATGTTTGGTCAATTTTAGACTACAGAAGTTGGTAAAAATCTTCAATTTCTTCATCTTTGGCCTTAGTGGTTGGTACATAAATTTGAATAACAGTTGTATTAACTGGTCTTCCTTGCAGGCATATGGACAATATCCTATCACTAACAGCACTACTGTACTTCAGGACAGATCTTGAAACATTCTTTTTGATAATAAATGTGATGCCATTCCTGGCATAGTAGACCATATGATTGTCTGATTCAAAATGGCCAATACCAGTCCATTTTAGCTAAATAATGCCTAGGATATCAATCTTTATGCATTCCATTTCATTTTTGACAGCTTCCTACTTTCCTAGATTCATACTTTGTACATTCCACATTCTGATTATTAATGGATGTTTGTAGCTGTTTCCTCCCATTTCGAGTTGTACCACATCAATAAATAAAGGTCCCAAAAGCTTTACTCCACCAACATCAAGATTGACTCTACTTTGAGAAGGCAGCTCTTCCCCAGTTATATTTTGAGTGCCTTCTGACCTGAGGGGTTCATCTTCTTGCCCTATATCAGAAAATGTTTCAGGGCTATTCATAAATTTTCCAGTAATATATCAGGTTGTGTTTCACTGCTATTTACGAGGTTGTCAGTTGCCAATTTTTTCAGAAGTGGATGGTCCCGTCCTTCTTTCCAGTATGTCTTCGTCTGGAAGCTCCCCTGAAACCTGTCCACTATGGGTGACCCAGCTGGTATTGAAATACCATAGCATCCAGCCCCACAGCAATACACAAGCCACCACAGGAGGATAAACTGGCAGACAAGTGGTGGACATAGTGTAGGGAGAGATTAAAATACCAACCAGTGGCTGTTGAGTTGATTTTGACTCATGGCAACCCCATCTGTGCCAAAGTAGAAATGTGCTCCATAGAGTTTTCAGTGGCTGATTGTTTTCTGCAAATAGATCAGGCATTTCTTCTGAGGTACCTCTGGGTGGCCTTAGAATGCCAATCTTTTATTAGGAGCAGAGGGCATTAACTATTTTCACCATCCAGAGACTCTGAGGTAAGAGTAGAGGTTCATTATTTTGCATATGGATATTCAATTGTTTTAGTATCATGGTTGAAAAGACTATCCTTTTCCCATTTAATTACTTTGGCACCTTTATCAAAAAGTATCTACCACATTATGTTGATCTATATCTGAACTCTCTATTCTGTTCTGTTGATCTTTATCTCTATCTTTATGCCAATATTACTCCATCTTTTTAACTGTGGCTTTATAATAAGTCTTGAAATCAAACTTATACATGTAGTAAGTCCTTTAGGTTTGTTCTTTTTCAAAACTGTTTTGACTATTTTAGGACTTTTGTATTTACAAATAAATCTGTCAATTTCTTAAAAACAAACAAACAAGCCCTACTGGAGTTTTTATTTGGATTGTATTTAATCTAGAGATGAACTTGGGGAAGACTACTAATATTTTAATAATAATAACTCTTCCAAATCATGAACATGGTACATCTCTCCACTTATTTAAGTTTTATTTTCTCTCAGCCATATTTGGAAAATGTTTTGAGAACACTAGAATCACACTGCCACTGTGTCAGCTGGTTCACCTACTCCCTTTCCTTTAGGCCTCCTGGTAGCTTATTACCCTAGCAACAACATCATAATTGCTTTTAGGCACCCATTACGAGGATAGCATGGCCAAAATGGCAAATAAAACTGCCAATAAAACAGGAATTTTAAAGAGGAAAGAAAGATTAAGGCCTCAGGTGCCTTCCAATATGCACTTACACTAATAGATAAGATCCAAATCAGAAAGGCC
The DNA here is from genome assembly GCF_000298275.1 of Orycteropus afer afer. Classification (NCBI taxonomy): domain Eukaryota; kingdom Metazoa; phylum Chordata; class Mammalia; order Tubulidentata; family Orycteropodidae; genus Orycteropus; species Orycteropus afer. The sequence goes on from NW_006921756.1 coordinate 2,500,553, forward strand.
TGAGATGTAGCAGAGAGTTAAAAAGCTAGAGACGTACTGGGCCAAACCCATGATTTCATAAGGCTGAAAATCTCACTGATCAGTATAACCAACATGTGAGCTCTTTTATCAAATAAACAGAGCACTGTAATATGTAAGACAGCATGGAGAATAATGGGGTTGGCTAGAAAATACCTTTGTTTGGCAGCATTGATAAACAATCCTCATATGGTTACTGGACACTTACTGTTGGACAGGACTGAGCCCGGTTCCAGATCAAATCAAACTTGTCTTCCTTTAGGTTGGAAAAGAATAAAATTAACTCATAAACAAACAAACATAAAAAGTCACAATCCCATTTGAATTCATCAAGATTGAACTCTAGACCTAAAACAATCTCTTAAATTCCATCATTTATGAATCACTCTTAGGAGAGAAAAAGATGAAAAGCCAGACATATGCTTTGCTGTTCAATGTCAGAATTATGTGTGAAGAGTAGATGCACCATATGCTCTAAACTCTGCTGGGAATTCTGACAAGTGTCAGTGACATCAGGTCAGTGAGCCAGCCCTGAGGTCTGTTCAGTATCAGAGATCTAAAACGTCATATAAAGAGCAACCTTTTTGGCTGTTGAACTCATGAAGGGCCAAAGGTGTATGTATGTGTAAGCAGGAAAAAAAGAGATACAATACTTTCATAAGAACCAAAGGGCCCAGCTTTACTCTTCCATGTGTAGTTTCTTCCTTAATCATATACTTAAACACTTGTAAGCCCAGTATATATTTGTGCACTTGCTATAAACATAACTTAAGCTACTTTTTCAGGGAAGAGTGACCTATAACTTAGTACTTCAAATGCTTTCTTATGGTGGAGGTCAATAGAAGGACATCAAACTAGAAAAAGCCAGCAGTACCCCTTCCCAGTCACAGACCTCAACGGTCAAGCAGTGGCCAGTGACTATCTCTAAGATAGTAATTTCAGGAAGGGAAAAATCAAGAAAATGTTATTTGTCCAGGGAAATGCCAGAAAAAGACCAGGAGGAGGCTCCAAGTCAGCTTAGGTACAGGTCACTAATAAACTAGAAGGAAAGAAAGCTGTGTTAGAAGTCCTATCTTTTGGAAAACACCAAAAAGAAAAAAGGACATTTGATAATTGTTTGATAACATGAACTTACACCATGCTCCCTTGTCAGAGACTTGACTCAATGGGACATTTCTAGACCAGAAAGAGGGAAAACATGAGCCATAAATATACCATATGAAGCTTCCAATCTTTGGTGCTCAGGGCATAATAAAAACTCTCAGAGCTGTAATATACAAGTTCTCAAGAGGCAATAAACACAGGAAAAGTAAAGGCAACTGCATGCTAAGGTTACAGCATTGATCTTCCTATTATAACCCGTTCATTTTCCCCTCCAAACTACTTACAGGAATAACTGCGTAGACTGTATCTTTTGCTGCAAAATACTGCTGCCAAATCTGTACGAAAAAAAAAAACAAAAAACAGAGTGTCTGTGACATGTGGGTAATCTTTTCAACCTGTGCCAAGAAATGGCGACAGCTTTTATTTCTCATTACTATTTGATAATGGGGAGGAAATATCCAACATAATGCTTCTATTACAAGTATGTGATTACAAAAAAAGATTTAATACCAACCACTCTTCTATATGATTAAACTGGGACTCCTAATAACAAATTCCTGTCAGAGAAACTGATTCTAAGACCTTGTTAATAATTCTGCCCAAGATGTACCCTGTGCATAATAATCTGTTTTTCCCTCCATATCTTCTCTCTTCCCTCCCCAAACTCATACCTCCTTAGCCAATTATAGACCTCCTCAGAGACCAAGACAGCACACACACACAGTCCAGCATCTGAGGTCAGATGGTCTTGAGTGTGAATCCCAGCTCTAGTCAATTACTGTCCATGCTACCATAGGCAAATTACCAAAACTCTCTAAATAACACTAGAAAAAATGGCAATAACAACCTCACAAGATTATTGCGAGGACTAACTAAAATTATGTAGGTTTGTACTTAGCACGGTGCTTGGTACAGAATAAGTACTACAAATAAATGACAGCTTTTATTAACCAGTGCTTTCTTATAGATAGCTCTTGAAATCCTGTTTCCAGAAAGTCTTCCATGTGAGGAAGAAATAGGCTCTGTTTGATCTGAAGTCGTACCTCAGCTTGACATCACAAAGAATGCAGAGGGCATAGTTAACCTTCATCATGCAAATACCAGAGGCAGGGAATATTCCCAAACAATCATTTAGCAATCATGAACACTTTTTGGGTTACAAGGCATTGGAGACAACACAGAGAGAGAGACTGGTTACAGGGGGGCTTGCTAACTAGTGAGGGAGATAAAGCCACATGTAGGTGATCTCATTATAAAGCAGCATATCCTAGGTATCTTATGAAAGATATAAAGTACAAAACCAGTTCACAGGATAACTTCTGACCACATGGAGGAAGAGGCATATGGGCTTAGCCTTAGAAGATGGGAAGCATTTTGGGAGTCACAGATGGGAATAATACAAGCCCAATAAGAGGCAATATGATGTGTGAAGGAAGAATAAAAATAAAAATAATAGTAAAAAACATGAACACAGCATTCATATGATATGATGCTAAGTGATAAAAAGCAGACACAACATTGCATATACACTCTATATACACTATGAAAGAAAAGATTTTTAAGAAGACATACTAGAAATAAATATATAAAAATAGTAATTGTGATTTTGTTAGGGTGGTAGGAACACAGACATGTTTTCCTTTTTCCTAATTTTAAAAATAATTTCATTATGTCAACTTTTATGATAAAAACTCACTAAATATCAAAGACAAAGAAGATGTATCTTTGTTACATATAAAATACAACATGGAAATCGTGAGTTGTTGGATTTTATTAGAGACTAGAAAATGTAGTTTTCCAAAGAAGAGTAAGATGAGGCCAGAAATGTAGATCGAGGCTGGATCATGGAAGCCTTGAGAACCAGGTTAAGGAGATCCAACTTTATTCAGAGTCACTGGAATTTTTGAGCAGGGTGTAGCTGGTAAGAGTTATCTGGTGGCTTTCTACATAACAGACTAAGAGATGAAAAACTAGAGCAGGGATACCAGTTGGGAGGTTTTTGTCGATCCACTGTGATGATGGCCCCTACCATCACCATAATCAATGATGATAATGATAAGCAACAGGAACATTTATTTAAAACTACATTCCCGGTACTGTTGTTGTTGTTGTTGTTGTTTGCCATCGAGTCGGCCCCGACTCATAGCGACCCCTCCTTGGGTTTCCGAGGCAGTATCACTACGAAGTAGGATTGCCCAACCTTCCTTCCGAGGAGTGGCTGGTGGGTTTGAACCGCCAGCTGTCTGATTAGCAGGCAAGTGTCTTAGCCACTATGCTACCAGAGTGTGGATTATCAATCTCATGTTCTACAACTCTATAAACCTAGTATTAATATTTCCCCATGCTAGATAAGGAAACTGAAGCTTAGAGATACTAAATTACTTGCCCAAAGTTACAAACGTATTAAGGCATGATGCTAGGACTCAAACTCATATCTGTCTGACACAAAATTGTTTTTACCATCTACACTACTTTGTAATTTCTGACCCTTCATCCTAGTAATAAACAGAAGTCAAAGCTAGCTACAAACTGATCCTTTAATCATCTCATAATGCATGTTAATGAACATGAGGACAAGATGTGGAAGTGTGGAAGGCTCACCCTCATTACTTTGAAAATATTAGTCCTAGAATCCATTATGCTGAGTGTGTTAGATTGGGTTCTCTAGAGGAACACACAAAAAAACCCAGCAAGGTGTGTATATATATATATATATAT
>NW_006921756.1:2511219-2513698 GCF_000298275.1 Orycteropus afer afer
GGAGTTGTTGCATTGTGGTAAATTGTGGTCAATGTCATGAGACAAAGTGTATGTGAACTGCTGTATGGAAAATGAATTTGCTCTGTAAATTTTTTCCCAAATCACACACACACATAAAAATCAGTCCCAGAATCATAAAATCCAGTCAAAAAAGACCTCAGAAGTCATCTAGTCTGACAGATGGTACCACACACACACACAAAGTTATCATACACTGCTTGAAAATTTCTAGAGTAAGAAGCTAGCTATCTCCCATATACTCCAAAAGCTAACTTTTCTATCAGAGCCATCAATTCTACTCTTTCATTTCCTTGTAGATTTTATACTATCAACTATCATTCCTTTCTCTTTCTTTTAATCTCTCCTTCATCATTGCCTTTTCTATATATCCAAATTTCTCTACAACTTAAAAATCACTCTCTTAACTGTGACCCTCCTTGAATTTTATTCCCCTTCTTCCCCTATGCATCAAATACTACATTTTCAAAGAACAGTTTATACTCATTTGAGCAAACTACAAAAATCTCACTTTACCCCTTGTGGTATTTAAGGTTGTATGTCAACTTGGCTGGGCCATGGTTTTGAGTGCCCTGGCAGCTGGATGTAGTTATTCCCCATGATGAAATTCCATAGTGGAATCTGCCGTGGGCAGCTAAGTAGTTGAAGGGGAGTTACTTGCAGGGTGTGGCCTGCTTCCAGAATATATGGAGAAATTTTGGGAAAGGTCTCTAGCTTTTTGGCACATCTGGATCCTGTATTTGGCTGAGTCTTTATTTCCAGTTCTGGACTTGGCATGGCCTGCTGTGTTGCTAACTGATTTTGGGATTGTGCCATTTTACCTGCTGACCTTGGGTATGTCGGCCTCAGCAGACAGCAGTTGCCTGAGTTAGGAAACACATCCAGTTCCAGTAGACCTGGAACAAGCAGCAGAGCTGAAGCTCAAGTTTGAGGGGCCTTCACCCAGCTCCTAGAGACAGCATTGTTAATTTGCACTTCTTGGTTGCTAACCAGAAGGTTGGCAGTTCAAATCCACTAGCTGCTCCACAAGAGGAAGATGAGGCAATCTACTCCTGTAAAGATTCACAGCCTTGGAAAACCACTTGGGGTTCCTATGAGTTGGAATTGACTCACTGGCAGTGGGTTTGTTTTTTTAAATTGTAAGAAAATAAATTCCGATTTGTTGTATTTCTCTTATAGCAGCACTAGAGAACTAAGACAGAATTTAGCACCAGGAGTGGGGTGCTGCTCCAACAGACACCTAGAAAGTGGAAGCAGGAGTGCAGTACATCCTTGAACCCAAGATCCCTGTGCTGAGATCATAGCAGAGAGACTGGCTTGAGACAGAGTGATGGGCTTGCTAGCCACAGAGCAAGAAAGCTGAATGTCTTTAGGCAAAAGGTTTCCTGGAGGAGTGGGTTGCCTTCAGGCACTAACTGGTAAAAAAAAGACCAGCATGAGACGCAGCTTGCTGGCCCATGAAGTGAGAAAGCTGAGTGCTTTTGGGCAGGAAGCTTCCAGGTAGAATGGGTTGCCTTTGGGCACTAACTGGCAGAAGTTGGAAAGACTAAGGAAATGGGAAGCAGAGCTGCCTCAGTCTCAAAGGGTAGAACCATGGCCTCTGGGTTTTCAAAGGACAGAATCACCACAGCCTCCTAGGTTTCAGGGTCAGATCCTCAGTAACTTTGTCTTGGAGTATGGGGTGCCATACATAAGTGCCAGTGGGATGAGGCCATTATCTGCTGCCCAAAAGGGAGGGGGCGGGGCTGCCATGCCCAAGGGGCACAAGAATGGGGCTTTCCAGGTCAAGGGGGTGAGGTCACCACTTAGATAGAATAAAAGAATTGGGCCACCCCATGAAGGAGATCTGTTCAGGTGCAAAGTTGACAAGGGGTGGAATGTGGTAGTTAAGGTTGTACGTCAACTTGGCTGGGCCATGGTTCTGAGTGGCTTGGCAGCTGGATGTAGTTATTCCCTAGGATGAGATTATAACCATCTCCGTGGTGAAATCTGCTGTGAGAAGCTAAGTCACTGAAGAGGAGTTACCTCTGAAGTATGGCCTGCTTCCAGCATATATGGAGAAGCTCTGGGAAAGGTCTCTGTTTTGGCACATCTGGGTCCTGTATTTGGCTGAGTCTTCATCTCCAGGAACTGATGGAGTACCCATTGAGATATTTCAACAAATGGATGCCCCACTGAAGGCACTCACTCAGTTATGCCAAGAGATTTGGAAGACAGCTACCTGACCAACTGACCAGAAGAGATCTATATTTGAACCCATTCCAAAGAAAGGTGATCCCACAGAATGTGGAAATTATTCAATAATATCATTAACATCACACGCAAGTAAGATCTTACTGAAGATAATTGGATCTTGGTTCAAGGCTAAGAATACCAGAAAGATGTTTACTTGTGTTTTATTGACTATGCAAAGGCATTTGATTGTGTGGATCATGACAAATTATGGATAACACTGAAAAGA
>NW_006921756.1:2514153-2546855 GCF_000298275.1 Orycteropus afer afer
GTCCTTGGGGACTAAGGTGCGCCTGACACAAGCCATGATATTTTCAATCACCTCATATGCATGTGAGAGCTGGACAATGAATAACGAAGACCAAAGAAGAGTTGATGCTTTTGAGTTTTGGTGCTGATGAAGAATGCTGAAAGTACCATGGACTGCTAAAAGAACTAACAGATCTGTCCTGGATGAAGTGCACCTGAAATGCTCCTTGGAAGCGAGAATGGGCAGACTTTGTCTCACTTACTTTGGTCATGTTGTCAGAAGGGACCATTCCCTAGAGAAGGATGTCATGCTTGGTAAGGTGGAGGGTCGACGAAAGAGGGGAAGACCTTCAACAAGATGGATTGACATGGGCTCAAGTGTAGCAGGGATCATGGAGCTGGCGCAGGATCGGGAGGTATTTTGTGCTGCTGTGCATGGGGTCGCTATGAGTCAGAAATGACTCGATGGCACCTAACAACAACAATCATCTCCAGTTCCTGGACTTGAACCAGTGACCTGCTGTGTTGCCTACTGATCTTGGGATTGTGCCATTTTACCTGTAGACCTTGGGTTTGTCAGCAGCTGCCTAAGTTAGGAGATGACCAGTGGGCCTGGAATAAGAGGCAGAAGCCCAAGGTTGTGGGGCCTTCACCTAGCCCCTAGATTGGCACTCTGAATTTGGACTACCAGCCTCCTAAACTGTTGTTGTTGTTAGGTGCTGTTGAGTCCACTCTGAATCATAGCAACGCCATGTACAATAGAACAAAACACTCCCGGCTGTGCGCCAACCTCACAATCTTTGCTATACTTGAGCCCATTATGGCAGCCACTGTGTCAATCCATTTGGTTAAGGACTGATTTTTCTTTGACCCTCCACTTTACCAAGTAAGATATCCTTCTTCAGGGAATAGTCCTTTCTGACAACATGACCAAAGTAGGTGAGATGAAGTCTAGCTATTCTTGTTTTCAAGGAGCATTCTGGCTGTATTTCTTCCAGGACAGATTTGTTCATTCTTCTGGTAGTCCATGGTATTTTCAGTATTCTTTACCAACACCATAATTCAAAGACATCAAGTCTTCTTCAGTCTTCCTTACTCATTGTCCAGCTTTCACACACATGCATATGAGGCAATAGAAAATACCATGGTTTGGATTAGGCACATTTTAGTCTTCAAAATGACATCTTTGCTTCTTAACACTTTAAAGAAGTCTTTTGAAGCAGATTTGCCCTGTGCAATTCAACATCTGATTTCCTGACTGCTGCTTCTATGGGCATTGACTGTGGATCCAAGCAAAATAAAATCCCTGACAATTTTAGTATTTTCTCCATTTATCATGATGTCATTTATTGGTCCAGTTGTCAGGATTTTTGTTTTCTTTATGTTGATGTGTAATGCACATTGAAGATTGTAGTGTTTGGTCTTCATCAGTAAGTGCTTCAAGTCATCTTCACTTTCAGCAAGCAAAGTTGTGTCACTGTATATTGCAGGCTGTTAATGAGTCTTTCTCCAATCCTGATCCCATGTTCTTCTTCATATAGTCCATCTTCTCAGATTATTTGCTCAGCATACAGATTGAATAAATATGAACCCTGACTGTCACATCCTTCCTGACTTTAAACCATGCAGTAACCCCTTGTTCTGTCTGAACGGCAGCCTGTTGGTCTATATACAGGTTCTTCATGAGCACAATTAAGTGTTCTGGAATTTCCATTCTTTGCAATGTTATCCATAATTTTTTTTATGATCCACAGTCAAATGCCTTCACATATTCATTAAAACACAAGTAAACATCTTTCTGGTATTCTTTGCATACAGCCAATATCCATGCGACATCAACAATGATATCCCTCATTCCATGTCCTCTTCTGAATCCAGCTTAACTTCCCTGTCAACCTATTGCTGCAATCATTTGTGAATTATCTTCAGTAAAATCTTACTTGCATGTGCTACTAATGATATTGTCCAATAATTCTCACATTCTGTTGGATAACCTTTCTTTGGAATGGGCACAAATATTGATCTTTTCCAGTCAGTCAGCCAGGCAGCTGTCTTCCAAATTTTTTGGCATAAATGAATACGCACCTCAGTGCTGCATCCTTTTGTTGAAAGATCTCAGTGGGTATTTCTTCAATTCCTAGAGCCTTGGTCTTTGCCAATTCCTTCTGTGCAGCTTGTGCTTCTTCCTTCAATACCACTGGTTCTTGATCATATGCTACCTCCTAAAATTGTTGAACATCAACCAATTCTTTTTGGTACAGTGACTCTATATTCCTTCATCTTTTTTTTTGATGCTTCCTGTGCCATTTAATATTTTGCCCACAGAATCCTTCAATACTGCAACTTGAGGCTTGAATTTTTTCTTCAGTTCTTTCAGCCTGATAAATGCTGAAAGTGTTCTTCCCTCTGGTTTTCTAATTCCAAATCTTTGCATATTTCATTATAATACTTTGTCTTCTAGAGTTGCCCTTTGAAATCTTCTCTTCAGCTCTTTTATCTTGTCATTTCTTCCATTCACTTTAGTTACTCTCCATTCAGGAGCAAGTTTCAGAGTCTCTTTTGTCATCCATTTTGGTCTTTTTTACTTTCTTAGCTTTTAAATCTTTTTAATGACCATTTGCTTTCTGTATGATGTTCTTGATGTTATCCCACAACTTGTCTGGTTTTCAGTCACTGCTATTCAATGCATCAAATCTATTCTTCAGGGTGGTCTCTAAATTCAGGTAGGATATAATAAAGGTCATATTTTGGCTCTCATGAACTTGTTTTAATTTTCTTCAGCTTCAACTTAAACTTGTACATGAGCAACTGATGGTCTGTTCCACAGTCAGCTCCTGGCCTTGTTTTGGCTGAAGATACTGAGCTTCTCCATAGCCTCTTTCCACAGATGTAGTCGATCTGATTCCTGTGTATTCCATCTGGCAAGGTCCATGTGTATACCCGTTTGTTGTTGTTGCTGTTATGTGCCATCGAGTTGGCCCCAACTCATAGCAACCCCTCCTTGGGTTTCCGAGGCAGTATCATTACGGAAGTAGATTGCCCAACCTTCCTTCCGAGGAGTGGCTGGTGGGTTTGAACCGCCAGCCTTCTGGTTAGCAGTAAAGTGCCTTAGGCACTATACTACCAGAGCTCCTTATAGCCCCTGTTTATGTTGTTGAAAAAAGGTATTAGCAATGAGTAAATCTTTGGTCTTGCAAAATTCTCTCATGTGATCACTGGCATCATTTCTATCACCAACACCATATTTCCCAACTATTGATGATTCTTCTCTATTTTCAACTTTTGTATTCCAATCACCAATAATAATCAATACATGTTGACTGCATGTTTGGTCAATTTCAGACTGCAGAAGTTGGTGAAAATCTTCAATCTCTTCATCTTTGGCTTTAGTGTTTGTTAAAACCATCCACTTGTGGTATTTCTGTTATAACAGACTAAGATACCCCTTTTCCCCCATTCCTTCCAAAACATGTATAACTACCACTGAGTCAGCTCTGATTTACAGTAACCTTATATACAACAGAATGAAACATTGCCTGGTCCTGCATCATCCTCATGATTGCCTGCATCATCCTCATGATTGCCTGCATGTTCAAGTCTATTGCTATGGCTACTGTGCCAATTCATCTCACTTTGGGTCTCCCTCGTACTCAGTGGGCCTCTACTTTACCAAAAATGACACTCTTCTCTCAAGATGTGTTCAAAGCAGGCAAATTGAACACCAACAGTCAGGTGGTGGCCTTATAACATACCCAGTGATCACTGATTAGACTTGACTCTACTTAGGAGCTCTGGTAGCATAGTGGCTGAAAGCACTTGACTGCTAACCAGAAGGCTGGTGGTTCAAACCCACCAGCCACTCCTCGGAAGGAAGATGGGGCAATCTACTTCCATAGTGATACTGCCTCGGAAACCCAAGGGGGGTCGCTATGAGTCGGGGCCGACTCGACGGCACATAACAACAACACAACAACAATTTGTTAATATTTTAAAATGTGGGGCCCCCAGTAAAGACACCAATCAAATTATGACCTTACTAACACAGAGTACAGAAGGACTCTTATTTTCTAGGACCTGGGCAAACTAATCCATTAATGCAGCCTACGGTTGCTTTGCTCCTTTTTTAAAACACTGTCTTTACATTTTAAGGATAGCATATTCTGCTTAGTTTTTGATATGAGGAGATAGTTTATGAATCAATACTGAGATAGATATATGAGACTAGTATATATTTCCTAATGTAGTTGATCTTAATTACTAAAAAATTATTTCAACACATACAAATATGTCTAAAATGATAAGTCTTCTACTTGTACCTGAATTTGAGCTACTCTTTTGCCTGGTCTCTCTCTCCCATAAATGGCATGCTTAGTGTCCATTGCCCATTGGCATTCTTCCCAAAGGCACAGTCTGAGGTCTTTTTGAGACTTTGTATAAGCTTCTATTAATAGATGTTCAAACCCAGTACACAAATAATAAATTCTTATTTTTTTTCTTCTGTTCCTCCACTAGGCAAAAACTCCTTGAAGACAGACAACCTACACAACTATGAGACCAGAATTAGATTGTGCCTGGCTACCACTGTCAACCACTCGGAGGAGGATCTATGTAGAAGATCCTGGATAGAGTGGGAGAACAATGTGGAACAAAACTCAAAGTCATTAAAAAAAAAAAAAAAGGGACCAGGTTTGCTGGTATGATAGAGCCTATGGAACCACTGAGACTATGGCCCCTAGCTGCCCTTCAGGTCTGAGACTGAACCTACTCCTGTGGCTTCCAGCCAAACAAAAGACAGGCATAAGAGGTGAACATGTACATTAGGTAGATACAGCCCTTGAAGAGAACAATCATGGGGGAATAGAAGGGCTGTGTATGCACAGGGAGACAGCTCAAGGGGCAGCAGTACATGGAGGGAAGGACACAGGGAAGAGGTAACTATGGGGAAGAAGTAGAAGGGGAACTGTTGCATTGTGGGAAATTGTAGTCAATGTCATGAGACAAGGTGTATGTGAACTGCTGTATGGAAAGTGAATTTGCTCTGTAAACTTTAGCCCAATCACCATTTAATAAAAAAAAAAACTCCTTGAGGATAGAGATTCTCTCATTTGTCTCTGTGTTATCACAGAGCCTGACATTTAATAAGTATTCAATAAACGTTTGCTGAAATGAATGACACAGCATCCAAAGGAAATCCACAGCAACTAGCACAACTTCCTATAACTAGCACAACATCCTATGATGCAGAGTCAAACAGACATGAGTTTGAGCCTCAACTCTGCCATTAACTAAGTTACTTAGTTAGTAAGTCACAGTTTCTTCCATTGTAAATTGGAGTAGCACCTACTTCACCAGGAGGTTATGAGAATTTAGCGAAACAATGCATATGAGCATTAGGCACAGTATCTGACACAAAGTAAACTTTTTTATTTTGATCTTCTTAGTATATCTAAAATATAATTTATGAAGCTATAAAGAATGCCAGTCAACAGCTTACTGTAGTCTAGTTAGAAAGAAAAGAATCACAGACATGTAAAGAGCAGCGTAAAACCAAGTGTATAGAATGACTGAACAGTCAGGATAATGCTTTGAAGAAAGGAGTCCAGGAAGCTTCTTGCAGAAGGCCCTACAATAATGGAGGACTCTGAATGCCAAGAAAAGGAATCTGAGAAGTCACTGAACATTTGTGAGCAGCATACTAACAACATATTTATTTTTATGTATGTATTTAAAAACACAAATATAGCATTTACTCTGTGCCAGGCACTGTTCTGAATGCTTTACAAATATTAACTTGTTTAATATCCTAAATAACTCTATGAAGTTAAGTGCTATACTATCTATACTCTACAGATAGAGAAACTTGTCCCAGACATACAGCTAGCAAGTGGCAGAGAGACAATTTAAAACCGGCAACCTAGTTTTAGAGTGTTTTAACCAATACACTGTGCTTCCCCATAATAAAAACAGAACTTTAAGAGGACTCAACTAGTGAGGATCTGATAGGTGGAGAGTGGGAATGGGAGAAATGGAAGCCAGGAAACCTATCTGGAGATAGCACAATCATCCCGGTTGAGAGTACCAATGATTTTACATAAGACGTGGGCAATAGGAATGAAAAAAAGAAAGGGGGAATGTGAGCTGCTAAAACATACCACATACTTGGTAAGACCAAGAAAGACACGTTTTCTTATGCCATTATTCTTCACGTAATTCACACTTTTGTCTTTTATGACATTTTGGCTAGAAAGAGGTGTCAGGAAATGTGTGCTCTTTTCTACACCCAGATTTAGCTCACAGAGCAAACATTTTCATAAAGTGTGTCAACCCATTTTCATTCATTACCTGTTTTATTTCTTCGGCACTCTTGTCTTTCACCATCTCAATGTTAAAGATAGAACTGAGAGTCTGAAATAAAGTAAAAGGCGATTAACATCCAGAATTCAAATAAATAAATAAATAAAACAGCTCAATTCTCTCTCTCAGCCTTTAGAAAACAACATGTCAGGAGAATGAAGCAGATCTGCAGTAAGTAGAGAGCAAGTATAAGAAAACCCACATGCTCAGAGAAAGGAATCCCTCAAGCCCAGGCAGATTTTCCACAGTTCTATTCCTGGGAGCATTTATAGGTCACAATGTACTTCCCACTACCACTCATTTATTAGCTTGTACTATGGTAGCTTTCATGCTGCTATGATGCTGAAAACTATGCTACCATTATTCCAATGCTTATGTTGGATAGGGTTCACCAGACCTTCCAGACTAAGACAGACTAGGAAGAAAGGCCTGGTATAATCTACTTGTGAAAATTAGCCACTGAAAACCCTGCGGATCACAACAGACTATTGTCCAATATAGTGCTGGAAGACAGAAGGCAATCAAAACACTCTGTGGCCACAACAAGGGACTTGAGCATACCGGTGATTATGAAGATGGCACAGGACAGGGCAACATTTCATTCTGTTGTACATGGGGTCTCCATGAGTCCGAGCTGGCCCAATGGCAAATAATGTAACACAATATAACATTACATAACATGTACTTCCCAAATGCTTTACCCTCACTGTGGTAGTTAAGTTTGTGTGTCAACTTGGCTGGGACTGTTTGAGTGGCTGGGCAGCTGGATGTAGTATTCCCCATGATGAGACTGGTAACCAACTCCATGGTGGAATCTACTGGGAGCAGCTGAGTAGCTGCCTTAGGCATGTAGTCTGCTTCCTGTATATAAGCAGAAGCCTTGGGGAATAGTCTCTAGTTTATAGCACACTTGGACCCTGCATGTAGCTATGTCGTTATTCAGCAGCCTGCCATCCTCTGCTGACCTTGGGACTTAGAATAGACTTGAATTAATGGCCTGCCGTGTGGTTTGGTAACATCGGGACTGTGCTATTTCATTTGTCGACCTTGGGCTTGTTAGCCTCAGCAGCCAGTAGCTGCCTGTGTGAAGAGATGCCTCTAGCTCCAGTGGGCTGGGAGCAAGAGCCAGAGCTGAAGCCCAAGGTCGAGGGGCTTTCACACAGCCCCTAGAGCCCGGCACTCTGAACTCGGACTTAAAGTCTCCAAACTGTAAGAGAACAAAGTCCTGTTTGTTGAAGCCATCTCATTTGTGGTATATATTCTTGTCAGAGCAGCACTAGGTAACCAGAACACTCACCAATAAGTTCTGCAGCTTGGATGTTACTTTTAATTTAACTGGTATTGTATCATGGGTGGCTCCTTATTTGCAAATTATTAACAAAGTAAACGTGTTTTTATTTCGTTTTAAAGCTACTCTCCATAGAAAAGAAGGGCTTCATTACATTTTATTCACATTTCCTCTAGTACCCCCAGGGCTCACACTATGCTAGCATCATGTCAAGGACACACACATATACACACAAAAAAAAATCTATGAAAGACTTCTCAACTCTACAGTTGGAAAATCATCTTACATGAAATTACTGAAGCACAGTAAATATTTTCAAATTTATAGCCTCTTGTTATAGATATTCCACATGACTTCAGAATTAGATCTCTATATTTAGTTGAAGGAGCTCTGGTGGCACAATGCCTAAGGCATTTGACTGCTATCAGCTGCTCTGCAAAAGGAAGGTGGGACAATCTACTTCTGTAAAGACTTACTGCTTTGGAAACCCAATGGGGGTCGCTATAAGTCATAATCAACTTGATAGCAGTGGGTTTGATTTGGCTTCATTTAGTTGAAAACCTACCTTGTCTTTAGTGAATCCTCTGCTCATAGACTGTTTCCCCAAGGTACCTGTCTGAAATACATGATGAGACAAGGGCATTAACTTTCACTTTACTCAGATGAAGTATTCAACTTCTCATTAAATAATTTTATACCTGAGAACTCAGCTCTTACTGACTGTACATAATATCCTATACACACTGTTCCAAGAGTTATGGTTTGTGAGACAAATTTCCTATGGAGTTTTTCCCTCACAGACTGAGATTCTAAGATGCAGAGAGGAGAAAGAATTTCTCCCAGTCAGTAACCACCATCTACTAGTACCGAGAGTCCATTTTATACTTGCCACTGTGGATATGAGGGACTCCTTCCTAGAATGAGGCCTGCTTGGACTTTTTGCTGCATTCTGTCCTCTGATGTGCTCCACAATGAGCCATAGCACAGATGAGAAATTAAAAGATATATTTCTCACAGTTGCTTCTTATCTCTGACAGCACATCTGATGGTAGCTGTCCTCAGTTGACTGAGTTTTTTCCAGTATTCAGTCTTAATATTCTCGCCTCAAATTAGACACCCCATAAAAAAGGACAAGAACAACTGAAAGTGATTATTTGCCCTCCCTGAGCCCATTACCTCTGATAAAGGTCACTGCTAGGAAGCTCTATTTTAAATTGTCTATAATCATAGACAATTATGTGGCGGCTTGTATGTTGTGGTGATGCTGGAAGCTATACCACTGGTATTTCAATACCAGTAGGGTCACCCAAAGGAGCTCTGGTGGTCCAATGCCTAAGGAATTTGACTGCTAACTAGAAGGTCAGTGGTTCAAACCCACCAGTCGCTCTGTGGAAGGAAGATAGGACAATCTATTTCTGTAAAGATTCACAGCCTCAGAAACCCAATGGGGGTCGCTATGATTCACTGATGGCAGTGAGTTTTTTTGAGGGTCACCCATGGTGGACAGGTTTTAGTGGAGCTTCCAGACCAAGACAGACGAGGACGAAGGAGGGGGCCATATACTTCTGAAAAAACCGGGCACTAGAAATTATGAATAACAATTATGCTATTATGAACAGCAGTGAAACAATGTCTGATATATTACTGGAAAATGTTATGAAATGAATAGCAGTGAAATATTATCTGATGTAGTGCCAGAAGATGAACCCCTCAGACTGGAAGGCACTAAAAAATACAACAGGGGAGGAGCTGCCTCCTCAAAGTAGAGGTGACCTTAATGGTGTGGATGGTATAAAGCTTTTGGGACATTCATTTGCTGATGTGGTACACCTTAAAATGAGAAGAAACAGCTGAAAACATTCATTAATAATCAGAAAGTGGGCTGTATGAAGTATGAATCTAGGAATACTGGAAGTTGGCAAGAATGAAATGGAACACATAAAGATCAATATCCTAGGCATTGAGTTAGTGCAAATGAACTAATATTAGACATTGTGAATCAGACAATCATATGGTCTACTGTGCTGGGAATGATAAACTGAAGAGGAATGGCATCACATTTGTCATAAAAAAGAACATTTCAAGATCTATCCTGAAGTACAAGGGTGTCAGTGGTAGGATAATATCCATATGCCTACAAGGAAGAACAGTTAATACTACTATTACTCAAATTTATGCACCACCCACTAGTGCCAAAGATGAAGAAACTGAAGATTTTGATCAAGTTCTGTAGTCTAAAATCAACCAAACATGCAATCAAGATGTACTGATTACTAGTGGTGATTGGAATGTGAAAGTTGGAAACGAAGAGGCACCAGTATTTAGAAAATATGGCCTTTGTGAAAGAAATGACACTAGAGACCATATGACAGAATTTGGCAAGATCAATGACTTATTCCTTGCAAATACCTTTTTTCAACAACATAAACAGTGACTATGCACATGGACCTCACCAGATGGAATACACAGGAATCAAAGCAACTATATCTGTGGAAAGAAGAAATGGAGAAGCTCAATATCATCAGTCAAAACAAGACCAGGAGCTAACTGTGGAACAGACCATCAATTGTTCCCATGCATGTTCAACTTGAAGAAAATTAGAACAAGTCCACAAGAACCAAAATATGACATTGATTATATCCCACCTCAATTTAGAGACCATATGAAGAAAAGATTTGATGCACTGAACACCAATAATCAAAGACCAGATGAGTTGTGGGATGATATCAAGGACATCATACGTGAAGAAAGCAAAAGGTTATTAAAAAGACAGGGAAGGAAGAAAAAAACAAAATGGATGTTAGAAGAGACTCTGAAACTTGCTTCTAAAAGGAGAGTAGCTAAAGCAAATGGAAGAAATGATGAAATAAAAGAGATGAACAGAAAATTTCAAAGGGCAGCTTGAGAAGACAAAGTAAAATATCATAACAAAACCTGAAATTAGAAACCTGAAAGGGTAAAATCTCCATTTTTCCATTTCTCAAGCTGAAAGGACTGAAGAAAATATTTAAGCCTCAAGTTGCGATACTGAAGTATTCTATGGGCAAAATATTGAATGATACAGGAAATATCAAAAGAAGATGGAAGGAATACAAAGAGTCACTGTAGCAAAAAGAATTGGTCGACATTCAATCATTTTAGGAGGTAGTATATGATCAAGGGGAGCTCTGGTAGCATAGTGCCTAAGGCACTTGACTGCTAACCAGAAGGCTGGTGGCTCAAACCCACCAGCTACTCCTCAGAAGGAAGATGGGGCAATCTACTTCCATAGTGATACTGCCTCGGAAGCCCAAGGAGGGGTCGCTATGAGTGGGGTCCGACTCGATGGCACATAACAACAACAACAACATATGATCAAGAATCGATGGTATTAAAGGAAGACGTCTAAACTGCACTGAAGGTATTGGTTGAAAACAAGGTCCAGGAATTGACAGAATACCTATTGAGATGTTTCAACAAAGGGATGCAGCTCTGGAGGTGCTTACTCATTTAGGCCAAGAAATTTGGAAGACAGCTACCTGGCCAAATGACTGGAAGAGATCCACATTTGTGCCCATCCCAAAAAAAGGTGATCCAGCAGAATGCAGAAATTATTAAACAGTATCATTAATATCATATGCAAATAAAGTTTTGCTGAAGATAATTTAAAAACACTTGCAGCAGTATATTGACAGGGAACTTCCAGAAATTCAAACCAGACTAAGCAGAGGGTGTGGAACAAAGAATATCATTGCTGATGTCAGATGGATTTGGCTGAAAGCAGAGAACTACCACAAAGAAGTTTACCTGTGTTTTATTGAGTATGCAAAGACATTTGACTGTGTGGACCATAAGAAATTATGGATAACATTGAGAAGAATCCAGATTCCAAAACACCTAATTGTGCTCATGAGGAACCTGTACATAGACCAAGGCACAGCTGTTCAAACAGAACAAGAGGATACTGTAGAGTTTAAAATCAGGAAGGGAGTGCATCAGGGTTGTATCCTTGTACCACAGTTACTCAATTCGTATGCTGAGCAAATAATCCGAGAAGCTGGACTATACAAAGCATGTGGCATCAGGATTAGAGGAAGACTCATTAACAACCTGCAATATGTAGATGACACAACCTTGCTTGCTAATAGTGAAGATGACTTGAAGCACTTATAGATGAAGATCAAAGATTACAGCCTTCAGTATGGATTACACATCAACATAAAGAAAACAAAAATCCTCACATCTGGACCAGTAAGCAACATCATGATAAATGGAGAAAAGACTGAAGTTGTCAGGGATTTCATTTTACTTGTACCTACAACGAAACACCCATGGAAGAAGCAGTCAAGAAATCAGATGACATACTGCGTTGGACAATCTGCTGCAAAAGACCTCTTTAAGTTATTTAAGAGCAAAGATGTCAGCTTGAGGACTAACGTACATATGACCCAAGCTGTGGTCTTTTCAATTGCTGTATATGCATGTGACAGCTGGACAATGAATAAGGAAGAATGAAGAAGAACTGATGCATTTGAATGATGGTGTTGGCAAAAAATACTGAAAATACCATGGAATGCCAGAAGAACGAAGAAATCTGTCCTGGAAGAAGTGTAGCTGGAATGCTCTTTAGAACAGCTAGACTTCAACTCACCCACTTTGGTCATGGTGTCAAAAGAGACTAGTCCCTGGACAAGGATATCAGCAAAAAAGAGGAAGACACTCAATTAGATGGATTGACACAATGGCTGCAACAACAGGGTCATGCATATCAAGGACTGTGAAGAATGCGCAGGACCAAGTAGTGTTTCGTTCTGCTGTACACGGTTCTGCTGTGAGTTGGAACTGACTCAAAGGCACCTAACAACAACAACATAATCATAGGGATAAAACTAAAACTCACTGCCATCGAGTTGATTTTGACTCACAGCGACCCCTGCTTGGGTTTCCAAGGTGATAACACTATGGAAGTAGATTGCCCAATCTTCCTTCTACGGAGTGGCTGGTGGGTTTGAACTGCCAGCCTTCTGGTTACCAGTCAAATGCCTTAGGCACTACGCCACCAGAGCTCCTAATCATGGGGACAGGTTGTTTTTATGTCTTCTACTTAGTCACTCAGCCCAAGATCAGGCCTTTCAGAAGGAAGTAGTACCTGGGATTCTGAGGCTGAAAAATGCTTTCTGCACAAAACCCTGCCTATTGTTGCTCTATGCATTAATGAATCTAAACTTTTGGGAAATGGTGTCCATAGAACCTGTAAGAATAAATCAGACAAAAGTCTGATGTAGGTGAACTTTTTGGATACATGCCGGTCTTTTGGCCACAAGCCTACACATAGGCAGCGTCCTAATGCAGCCTTACCACCACATGGAAACCATCCAAAGAAGGAATCATTTTAATTTCATCTCCATATCACTGACCATCCAGTGTACCATGAAAACAAAACGAAACCCTCCATTTGCACAGATGTCTTCAACTTTTAATTACCAAGCTCTATGTATTCTTTCCCCACAGTGCCCCACCAATTCATTCCTAGTTTCCATTTTCACTTGTAGAAATCAAAAGTTTAAGTCCCCAAGTATAAACATATTGTAGTTATTAAAATCTAAGATGCCATTCACTTAAGATGCACCACTATTTTATGTATCAGAAAATTATGTCAACTAAACAATAACATACTTTCACAGCCACTTTAAGACAATTTCAGAGACATCAAAATGTAAAATAAAACAAAAACCAAAAATGTGGGCTTTAGAATAGATGAAGTAGGTAATTAAATACCAAAACTGAATGCCAAAAGTGTCAAGAGCATGTAATAATTTAAAAAGGTGAATTACTGCCCCCTATGGGTGCTTTGGAAATCTGCAGGGGCAATTTTTTCTTGTCACAATAATTGATTAGAAGGCATTATCAGTATTTATAGGAGGGGCTGGGGTACCACCACATGCTAGAAGAGCTGCAGTTTGCAGATGAGTTCTATATAATGAGGAATATTTCCCTTATCCTGCCCAACATTTCAATGTCTAGTCAGACATTCTTCCAAGTGAAAAACTCTATAATTGCCTGGGCCTAGAACCTAACTGTTTTGCATTTTAAAAAAATCCCAAAAATCATGACCTTAATAAAACTAAATTTTCCAGAAATGCAACTACTGTACAAGTGAGAAAAGACTGTACATTGTGGAATCTCAGGTCATTGATAACACTGCTCATGGTTTTGAAGTCACCAACACAACGTTCCTATACCAGTCAGCATCTGGTGCTGATGTGTTCATGGTGACTTCACACATAGATGAATATATCTGATTACATTAGTTCTCACAATAATGCTGTGCCCAAGTATTTACATACTAAAATATGTATCTTATTTAAAAATAATTTCCTTTCTATTTTGGACAGCATATTATACTGATTCTTCCTACCTCCTAAATTATGTGTGGGTTAAATTGTCTATAATTCATTTCAGGGCAGAAAAGGAAGAATTAAAAGAAAAATTTATTATAAAAGGAGGATGCTGAAGCCAGTGTGGTAGGGAATCAATGACTCAAGGTAAAGAAAGGGTTTTGGGAATGAAGAGTACAGGGCCAGTCATTAGCCTTCCTCTACCTAGCTTGATAAGAAAATAGTAAGCAAATATTTACCTAGGAGTTCCCATCATTTAAATAAAATATTTACTTATTCTGCATCTTGTCATCATAAAGTTAAATTTCTAAGTCTGTTTAAAACAAGGGGCAAAGAGCTTTCCTATATAATATTGAAAGTTTGTAATACAGCAATATTTCCAAGAGTTATTGACTTGTAACCTTGGTACAATGAATGTTTATTATAGGAAATTACATTTTTAAAAATATTTGTAGTAGAGAGTTGTTTTTATCAGAGTTGTAAATGATGTGTGTCACAGGAGTTTGAATTTGCTTACCTATCTTGCAATGATTAACCCACTCACTACTGATCTTGTTCTCATTAACCAGCTATTAAAAGAATGAGTAAGTTCTCTTAAAAATAGGATATCCAATGTAAAAAAAAAATATATTTTTTTTTCAAGAAAGATGAACATCTCTAAGTTGCCTTCACATGAAATCCCAGTTTTATGCTCTATCATATTTCAGGCTCTCAGCAGCTCACATCTGGATTACTATATTCTCCCTGGTTCCAGCCTCTCCCACTCCAATTTGTTCTGTGCATGACCCTAGATTAGTGTTTCAAATCATGAGTTGTGAAATCAATTTAGTGGATTGTGGTAACAGTTTTTTAAAAGAGGAAAAAGGACAAAAGAAACAAAAAAAGAGGAAAAAGAATAGAAAACAAAGAGTGCCTTACACATAATAAAAGCAAACATTGTTTTATAAACAATAAAATCCTACACATATGTATGTAGTGAGTTATAACGTAAACCTGTCCTATGGATCATGGTCAAAAATCTAAAAAAAAATTTTCTCCATTTTAACTGGGCAAGCTGCCCCCACTGTTTCCTGACACCCCCCCCCCTTTTACTTTCAAAGCTCTTCCTCTGTTTAAGCAAATTCCTCTACATCAGGGGTTAGCAAACTAAATCCAGTGTTCCCTATTTATTTTAACCTACACTTGTTTTTGTAAATGAAGTTTATGTAGAACTAACCACATCTAATCATTTACTTATTGTCTATGGCTGCTTTTATACTACAACTGTAGAGCTGAGTGGATGCAATAGAGACCAAATAGCCCTGCAGATGAGTTCTATGTATCTATATATGGAGAGAGCCTAAAACATTTACTATCTGGCTCTTTACAAAATTAGTTTGCTAACCAGTGCTCTACACCAAAGTCCCACCTCCCCTGGGAAATCTCCCTGATCCCTTCAGCCCGCTGCATATGGGCCTTGTTCTGATTTACTAGACTACATCCCTGAGAAGCAGGGACTATACCTTTTATCCGTTTACATCTCCACCATGGCCACAGTACCTTGACCAGAAAGAGCAGGATAAACATCTGTGGATGGAGACAGAGCCCAGTAGAAAGGCTATGTTCTATTAATCCAGCTGGCCTATCATGAGCCCACTCAGGATAATGGGGGGGCGGGTGAAGAGCAGGGTAGCGCTCTGGTGAGCCAACTATACAAACAGAAGGGGCAGGCCTTACCTTTTGCTCCACACATTTGATAAAGTCACCTTGCCTGGAGTGCCCCACTGGCTGCTTCTGAAACTCACTGCGCTTCTCCAGGCGAGACTCAAAAGCAGCGGGGTCAGACCTGATCAAAGGTAAACCAAGGTTATCAAAGGTTATACCGCCTGGGCCTTTTCCAATTTTGAAATAATGAAGCACCATATTCTACCTCCACAGAGAGTACAGAGGCATTCAAAGCTGAAGGACTTGACTTACTTAGGACTGAGCAGAGGCCTCAAGACTGAGCAGAGAAATCAAGAAAGTGAAAAAAGAAATTCAGTTATTCAGCTGCTGTCAATCCTCAAAGGGCATTTGAGGATTTTCCCCCATGCATGTGGGGGACACAGGGCTTGGTCCCTCAGAGGTACTTAAGACTCCTTAGGATGAAAAAGGGTACTCTGAGTCATATCGCTCAGTTATCTCCTCAGAAAGGAATCCTACACCATCCCTAGGTGTCACAATCACAATTTGACTTGAACACATCCAGTTCTTAGACATCTTTCATTAGGAAAACACTCTGAACCAAAACCTCCGTCTGTAACTTTTACCCTCAGGAGCAAGAGAAAATGTCTCATTCCTTCTATATGAATCCTTGAAATTGCTATTATATGACCTCCCAAGTTACTCTTCTCCAAGTTAAATTTCCTCAGTTTTTTAAGCCCCTACTCATATGTTGTTGTTGTTATGTGCCGTCGAGTCAGACCCAACTCATAGCGACCCCTTCTTGGGTTTCTGAGGCATATCACTATGGAAGTAGATTGCCCCATCTTTCTTCCAAGGAGTGGCTGGTGGGTTTGAACCACCAGCCTTCTGGTTAGAAGTCAAGTGCCTTAGGCACTATGCTACCAGAACTCCTATATGATTTGTAAATCTCTCCTCACTGTGGACCTGCTCTCTGGACACCCTCCAGTTTATCTATACAATAAAGTTCCACCACTCGTCTGTCAGTTTGTTGTACTGTGGTGGCTTGCTTGTAGCTGTGATACTGGAACCTATGCTACTGGTATTTCAAATACCAGCAGGGTCACACCTATGGTGGACAGGTTTCAGCTGAGCTGAGCACATCCCTCACCATGTTAATGAACCTAATACATTGTTAATGAGTTTCTGGAAACACCATGAATAATCATAACTTCCCTATTCCATGTTCTCTATCAGCCCTGAAATCCCCAGCTTTGGTGAGCTTGATCTGACATGTACTCTCTATGCTCCTTGCTTGCTAGCCTATAATAAAGCTTTCTTTCTCAGAACCTCAAAGCCTGGTATCTCCTTATTGACCTGGGAACTGCACGGGGTGGGAGCCCACTCATCAGGCTTCAATTTCTCAACTTGAAAGCACTGAACAAAAAAATCAAGCCTCGAGTTGCAATGCTGAAGGATTCTATGGGCAAAATAATGAGTGATGCAAGAAACGTCAAAAGAAGATGGAAGGAATAGAGTCACTGTACCAAAAAGAACTGGTCAATGTTCAACCATTTTAGGAGGTAGCGTATGGTCAAGAACTGATGGTACTGAAGGAAGATATCCAAGCTGCACTGAAGGAATTGGTGAAAAATAAGGCTCCAGGAATTGATGGAATACTATGGTAGTTAAGGTTATGTGTCAACCTGGTTGGGCCTGGTTTTGAGTGGCTGAACAGATGGATGTATTTATTTCCCCATGATGAGACTGGTCATCAACTCCATGGTGTAATCTACTGGAGCAGCTGAGTAGCTGCCTTAGGGATGTGGTCTGCTTCCACTATATAAGGAGAAGGTTTAAGAAAGGTCTCTGCAGCTTTTTGGCATGCTTGGTCCCTGCATGTAGCTGAGTCTTCATCTAGCTGTCTGCCATGCCCTGCCGATCTTGGGACTTTTCTGTACTTGAACTAATGGCCTGCCATGTTGTTTGATAATCTTGGGACTGTCGACCTTGGGTTTGCCAGCCTCAGCAGCCAGCAGCTGCCAAAGTTAAGAAAAGCATCTAGCTTCAGTGGGCCAGGTGTAAGAGGCAGAGCTGAAGCCCAAGGTTGAGGGGCTTTCACCCAGCCCCTAGAGCCTGGCACTTTGAAGTCTAGCCTCCAAAACTGTAAGAGAATAAACTCTTATTTGTTAAAGTCACCCATTTGAGTTATTTTCTATTATAGCGGCATTAGAGAACCAAAACAAATACCCATTGAGATGTTTCAAAAAATGGATGCAGCCCTGGAGGTGCTCACTCATTTATGCCACGAAATTTGGAAGCAAGCTACCTGGCCAACTGACTGGAAGAGATCTATATACATACCCATTCTAAAGAAAGGTGATCCAACAGAATGCAGCCATTATCAAACAATATAATTAATATTGCATGCAAGTAAAATTCTAGTGAAATGGCTGCAGCAGTACATTGACAAGAGAACTGCTAGAAATTCAAAAAAGAGATTGAGAAGAGGGTGTGGAATGAAGGGTAACATTGCTAATATCAGATGGATCTTGGCTGAAAGCAGAGAATACCAAAAAGATGTTTACCTGTCTTTTATTGACTACTCAAAGGCATCTGACTGTGTGGACCATAACAAATTATGGGTAACACTGACAAGAATGGGAATTCTAGAACACTAAATTGTGCTCATGTGGAACCTGTACATAGACCAAGAGACAGTGGCTCAAACAGAACAAAGGGATACTACATCAGGTAAAGTGTGCATCAGGGTTACATCCTTTCACCATACTTAGTCAATCTGTATGCTGAGCAAATAATCCCAGAAGTTGCACTATAAGTAGAGAAAGTGGCATCAGGATTGAGGAAAGATTCATCAATAACCTGTGATATGCAGATGACATAACCTTGTTTGTTTAAAGTGAAGAAGACTTAAAGCACTTACTGATGAAAATCAAAGACTACAGCCTTCAGAATGGATTACACCTCAACATTTAAAAAAAAAAAAAACACCTTACAACTGGACCAATAAGAAATAGCACAATAAATGCAGAAAAGATTAAAGTTGTCAAGGATTTTATTTTACTCAGATCACTATCGATACCTATGGAAGCAGCAGTCAAGAAATCAAACAATATATTGCACTGGGCATATCTGCTGCAAAAAGACCTCTTGAAGCTATGGTATTTTCAATAGCCTCATATGCATGTAAGAGCTGGACAATGAATAATGAAGACTACAGAACTGATGCATTTAAATTGTGGTGTTGTTGAAGAATATTGAATGCACCATGGACTACTAAGAACAAACAAACCTGTCTTGGAGGAAGTACAGCCAGAATGCTCCTTAGAGGTAAGAATGGCCAGACTTCATCTCACATACTTTGTTCATGAATGAATGGAAACTGATGAGGTATTCATAGTGTGAGTAGAGACTTCTGAGATGCTTGTTTATGAAAGGGATCAAAAAGAGAAGGCTGGAAAGCAATGCAGGTCAAGGAAAGGTTTCTAAGATGACAGATACTTAAGCACATTTGAATGGTACCGGTGGCCACTACTGGTGGCATAGTCCCTAGGACATTTGACTGCTAACCACAAGGTTGGGGGTTCAAACCCACCAGCCACTCTTGGGAAGGGCAATCTACTTCCAGAGAGATACCACCTCAGAAACCCAAGGAGGCGTCACTAAGACTTGGGATCCACTCCACTGCACTGAGTTTGGTTTTTGGTTTGGAAGGAGATCAAACATACACATTCATTCATTTATTCCACCATTCTTTCAAAAAGTGAGAAAGATGACTAAAGTAACAGTAAAATGGATTGGGGTTGAAGGGGACCAAGACTGGAAGTAGGGAAGACTAGTTAGGGGATCACTGCAATAATCCAGACTGAAATTGATGGAGTCAATTAAGACAGTGGAAGTAGAAGAGACAAAACTCAAAGAAGTTAAAGCACTCTGTCTTTGGTTTCCTTCCTGACAAATTCTCTCTCCCGAGTCCCTTTCATTTCACTTTTGATCTCCCTCAGCTCTTCTCACTTGACTTCTTCAGATCTTCTCAGGGTCCCCCTCACTTCCATCTCAAACCCCAGCCTCTCCTGCCCCCCATCTCCAGGTCCTTCCCTCTGGAATCAGAGGGGTAGTGTTAAAAACAAAAAGCAAACTCACTGCCATCGAGTGGATTCCGACTCATAGTGACCCCCTTTGGGTTCCTCAGGGGGTAAATCTTTGCGGAAGTAGATTGTCCAATCTGCCTGCCCGGGGGAGTGGCCAGTGGGTTTGAACCACCAACCTTCTGGTTCACAGTCAAATGCCCTAGACACTAGGCCACCAGAGCTCCCAGAGCTCCTTTGTTGTTGTTGTTATGTGCCCTGGAGTCAGACCCGACTCATAGTGACCCCTCCTTGGGTTTCCAAGGCAGTATCACTACGGAAATAGGATTGCCCAACCTTCCTTCGGAGGAGTGGCTGGTGGGTTTGAACCGCCAGCCTTCTGGTTAGCAGTCAAGTGTCTTAGGCACTATGCTACCAGGGCTCCTTTAGAAACCCTAAATTCAGAGTTAGGAACTAAGTTCTACACCTCAACCAGCTGTGTGACCTTTGGCAAATCTCTAAGTCTCTGAACCTCAGTTTCCTCATCTGAAGGAGAGGGTTCATTTGAAGATCCAATTGTGATACTATTAATTTTTGACCCTCTATTCCCACCGCCTACAGTCAGGACCTTCAGGTAGGAGCCTAGGAATCCTAGGTCTGGGTCAGGCCACAGCTGACTGAGTATGTGACCTTGAGCAAGTCAAGTTCTAATCCTAGAAGGCGCCACTTTCCCGTTTCTATAATAGTGACAGTTCTCCCTGAGCTACCAGCCTCTCTGAGCCTCATATACATTATTTGTGGAATAGGGACAGTAATAGTGCCCACTTCTCAAGACTGTTGTAAGGACTGAAACAGCCAGACCAGAAGCCGGCGCTGGACGCCGCTCCCCCACCCAACTCCCGCAAGCCGGTCCCTGGCCCGCACCTGCGCAGCTGCTGGATCTTGTCGCGGTAGCGGTCGTAGAAGGGGTTGGATTCGAGCTCGGCCCCAATCCCTTTGCCATCGCCGCCCACGCCCCCCGCAGGCTGGCCCGAACCGCTGCGCACAGAGAACACGCGCAACTGCGCGGGTGAAACGAGCCCTAGGCCCAGGGGGCGGCTGCGCACGGTGCACAGACCCCGGTAAAGGCCAGCCACCTGCAGGACGGCCGGGCCTGCGCCCCCCGCCGCTGCCGCCGCCATAGCTGCTCCCTCCACCTCCTCCGGCGCGCGGGCCTCAGCCCTTGGCCCGCGCGCTCGCTCCATCGCACTCCGGGTCCGCTGTGCCCGCGCTCCGGCACCGAGGTTCCGCGCGTCCAACGTTCCGGGGAGAAAGAGCGAGGTGGGGTGTGTAGGGGAGGAGGGGGCTCGTCCGTTCGGATCCAGCCCCGCACGTTCACGGGTCCCTGTTTGTCCCACGGCCCACCTCCTCCGGGGAGCCCTGCCTGAATTCACGCCCTCCGGCTCTGGACCAGCAGCCTCTGCGCGCCAATGCTTCTTCTCCAAAGCCCGCGCAGAACCTCCGAGTCCACACAGAGCTTGCTCTGTTTTAAATTGTCTTGGCTCTAGCTATACAATAACCGACCATTAGCAAAAAGGCCCTTTCATCAACTATAATCGCAGCAGCAATATATCTTTCCTGAGCTATGTGCAGGACACTTCATCTGCTTCGTATCCTGTGAGACAGGAATTATCCTCATATTACAGAGAAGAAAACTGAGCCTGGGAGTCATTTAAGTGACTAGGTCAGGTTTTAGCCAAGTGCTGCTTCTCAAGCCTTTGACTTTAGAAGCCTGCCTCTCAGCTCCTTGACATCCACTTTGAGCTTTAGGCAAATTGAACTGCTCTCCTCTCCTAAATATTGTTAGCTGGACTCACCGTGACTTCTTACACAATGAGCTTGGGCCATTCTGATCCATAGGGTTTTCATTTGCTCTTTAAACAATAAACAAACATACAATGTTAGGGAATGATACATTCTATGCAGACAGAAAAGCAGGCTGAGAAAGAGGGAGAAAGAAGAGAGAAAGAGCGAGAGAGCGAGAGTACACTTGAGAAGAGACATAAAGGAATGAGGGAATGATCTGAATGGATATCTAGAGGAAGAGCCTTCCAGGTAGAAAGAATAGCTAAGTGCAAAATTCCTGATACAGGAGCATGCTTTAGAACATCAAGGAGGTTATTATTGCTGGAATGAGTGAGGAGAATACAGATAAGGTGAAGGGGGTATGGGAGGAAGGGTTAGATCATTCAGAGCATTGTAGGCCTTGGTTAAAAAGTCTTATTTTTAGTGTGAGTGAGATGGGATGTTACTGTAGGTTTTGAGAAGGAGTAATATGATTTCTTATGAAAAAAGATCACATCACTCTGGACTCTGATGGAATACTGGCGACAAGGATGGAAGCTCTCCCTAGGGTGATCAACTTGTTCCAGTTTACGTGGGATTTCTCTAATTTTAACATTTAAAATCCTATGCCTAGGAGCCCCCTCCAAAACCCACCGCCACTGAGTCGATTCTGACTCATAGCGATCCCCGTTGGTTATCCAAGGTGGTAAATCTTTACGGAAGTAGATTACCCCATGTTCCTTCCGTGGAGTGACTGGTGGGTTTGTCCTGGGCAAACTGGGAGTTAGTCATGCTACAGGGAGACCAGTAACAAAAGGGAGAGATGGTAGTGCTTGAACTAAAGTGGTAGTGATGGAAAACTGGTTAAATTCTAGGCATATTTTGAAAGCAGAGCCTGAAGATTTTGCTAATTGATTGGATGTGGGTGTGAGAGAATGAACAGAGTCAAAGATAAATAGAAAGATTTTGCCATGAATAACTAGAAGGACATAGGAGGAAGGCTTCAGAGGGAGTAGGTTTTGTAAGATGATCAAAAGTTCAGTTTTGGATGTGTTAGTTTGAAATATTTAGTAGACTGGATTTTCAGTTGCCTTGTGCATGCAAAAGATGGACAATGAATAAGGAAGACTGAAGAATTGATGCCCTTGAATTATGGTATTAGCAGAGAATATTAAATATACCATGGACTGCCAGACAATGAACAAATCTGTCCTGGAAGTACAGCCAGAATGCTTCTTAGAAGTAAGGGTGGTGAGACTTCTTCCCATGTACTTTGGACATGTTACCACGAGGGACCAGTCCCTGGAGAACATCATGCTTGGCAAATTAGAAGGTCAGCAAAAAAGAAGCCCCTCAATGTGATGACTGACACAGTGGCTACAACAAACTCAAACAGCAGCGATTGTGGGGACGGTGCAGGACCAGGCAGGGTTTTGTTGTTGTACATAAAGTTGCTATCAGTCAGAACCGAGTAGAAGGCACCTAACAACAACAAAAACAATAGACCAGCAAGTACAGATGTCAAGCAGTCTGTTGGGCACATGAGTTTAGAGTTCAGAGGAGTGGTCCTAAGCAGGCTGGAAGACACCAAGTTGGAAGTTGCCAGTGTATATATGATATTTTAAGCCATGAAGCTGGATGAGATTACTGAGGGAATGAATGTAGGTAGAGAGCTGAGCCCAAGGGCACTTCAGCATTTAGAGATCACAGAAAAAAGGAAAACCAGGAAAGGAGACTGAGAAGAGGGGACCATTGAGGTAGGAGGAGAGGCAAGGGTAAGCAGAACCTGGGGAGAAATTTGTGCTAAATATTGCTCCATGTCATGTGCTGGGGGACTATAAGAAGGAGTAATTAAATGATGCCAAGAGGTCAGACTAGGACCAATAATGTATCCTATAGGGAGGCTGACTTGGGTAGTAGGGAATGCAACTCAACGCAACGCACTGCCGTGGAGTCAGATCCGATTCATAGTGACCCCTCCTTGGGTTTCCGAGGTGGTATCACTATGGAAGTAGATTGCCCAACCTTTCTTCCAAGGAGTGGCTGGTAAGTAGGGAAGGGCTTTCTAATTGAGCTGCCCATAAATAGACCAAACTGCCTCAGAAGGTGGTGAATAAGTCCCCAACTCAAGTGACTCCTGGAGGGATTAGTTGCTGGGTAGGGAAGATCTACTCAAGCATCTAATGGGAGTTGGAGTAGACAACTGTATGTTTGTCACAGAGTAGGGGGTTGAGCTGAGCTTTGAAGGAGAAGCACGTGTTCAGTGGGGAGAGGCACACCTGGGTGAGGGAGCAGTGTGAATAAACTCCACAAATGTGAATAAGCAGGGTCTGTGAAGGAGTCTGGCCTGACCAGAGGGGAAAGGTGTGGGAAGGATGGGGAAGGAGATGAGGCTGGAAAGGAATGTACAGAGTTCCCATGACCTGATGCTCAGAAAACACTTGCCAACACTTGTTGAAGGTAACCAGACAGAAGAGATACTGGAGGCATAAAAGAAGGAGAGGATGACCACTTGGTTCCCTTGAGCAAGTTTAATCTTGACAACTTGGTCATACAGGGACTACCAACACCGTGTGATCCCTGCCCCACTCCCCACTCCCCACTGGAGATAGGTATCCATTAACTCTTCCCTAAAGACCAGCTACGTAGATAAACCTCTGAGGGAGCTAGGGGCCTTTCCTGGGGGACTGCTTTGTGGGTTAACTATTAAGGGTTGGAGCAGACAGTTCAGTGGGTGAGTCTGTCTCTGATAGAAGCAGTGGAGAAATATCATCCATGAGACCCTATTGGATGAAGCCCTTTCCTTCCACTAACTCAGGGCTACTCCACAAGCACTGCCCTCTGGAATGCTCAATGCTCAGAACCCTGTGACCTCTTCCTTAGGGAACAATGGAGCCTGGACATTCTGCAGGTCCCACTGGCTGGATGAGTGCAGGTGGGTGAACTCTTTCTCCTCAGAGTCACCAGCTGGGTATCAAGGCTCAACTTTATGGATTCCCCACGGGAGGACCTGAGCCTCCCTGGAGGTAAATACCCCTCTGATCCCTGACCTTTACCTTGTGCCCTTGAGCTTGGGGGTAATTAGGGAATACCCTATACATGGATGGGGTGGTGGCTGCCTGCATGGAAGGGTGATGAGGCAGTTATGGTTTCCTCCAGAAAACTAAGGATTTCTTGAGGGCAGATACCGTGTTTCTCTTCCCAACCAAAGTAGGTACTATGAGCATCCCAGGCCCATTAAAGTTAGAAGGTTAAGGGCTGTGGTGGAATGAGATGAGAGACTGGTGCCTTTGTCAGCTGGTGAACTTCTACCTCCTTGATGGGCATCTGAGTTTGATGGATTGGATGGATCTGGGGATAGGAACCAAAAGTTTGTCTGCCTAAGCCTAGGTAGATCATGTCCCCTCTAGACCTAGCTTTCTTTATCTATAAAGAGATAAAGGTAGCCTCTAAGCTCCCTGGCAATCTAGTGTTGATTAAATAAAAGAATGATGAGGTTAAGTCAATGACGGAAGGAAGGAATGGATAGAATGGTTAAGAGGATGTAGTGATTGATAAATGGCTCAAGTCAGGAGAGGAATGTGAAACAGCTTATGCTCCAAGCCAGAGCTATCAGCCAGCCTGACTCTCTTTCTTTCTTACTGTCTTAGTGTGGGTCTCTCTGTACTTTGGATTCCTGGGGCTGTGTTCTGTCGTAACTGGTGGCTGCATTCTCTTTCTGCACTGGAGGAAGAACTTGCGGCGAGAAGAACGTGCCCAGGAGTGGGTGGATGTGATGAGAACTGCCACATTCACCTACAGCCCACTGTTGTATTGGATCAACAAGCGTCGACAGTATGGCATGAATGCAGCCATCAACATGGGCCCACCCCCTGCTATCACCAAGGCTGAGACTGAGGCCCAGAATCCAGATCTTCTGTGGGAGTTGGATGTCCCTGAGGATGGGAACCATGCTGTTGAAGATAGCAGCCCCAAAGCAGAGGCCCCTGTTGCCCTGCAACCTGCACTGCAGCTGATGCCACAACAGCCCCTACCTACCACAATGCTGCAGCCTCAGGCCAGCTCCCCACTCCCGAGTCCCATCTTTGAGGAGGTGTCCTTTGGCCTTTCTCTGTGCAACCTACCCCCTATGCTGAACCATTCTGTCTCCTACCCTTTGGCTGTCTGTCCCGAGAGGAGCACCCACTTCCACTCCCTCCCCACAATGGCCCATGGTGACCAGCACACCAATGCCAGGCCTTTCACTTCAGAATTGTAGACTGCTGTCATTGACAGTGGAAGCTGCAGGCATCAGGAGTGAATCTCAGGGAGGTGGTATTAGCCCAGAGGTCAGGGCTCATCAGGATGTCACTTAATGAGAGATTAAAAAAAACAAAAGAATTCTAGCTCTTCTTTGTGACTCATTTGCTATTAGGTGGGTAATATCTTTCTTCTCTTTGAAAGGGGCACTTTGCAAACCAAGCTGAAGGTCATTAAGTCTGTGAAGGTCACAGATGGGAGCTGATCCAGCACTGTGAATGGGCTTAAGATCCCTCCATCCAATATTTATTAAAGACCAATAATGTGAATCTAAGGAGCTCTAGTGTAGTGTGTAAGGTACTTAACTGTTAATCAGGTCAGTGGTTCAAATCCATCAGCTACCCCTCAGAAGGAAGATGGGGTGATCTACTTCTGAAAAGATTTACAACCTCAGAAACCCAATGGGGGTCGCTATGAGTCAGAATCGACTTCATGACTTTTTTTTTTTTTTTAATGTGAACCAGGCCCTGGGCTAGGTACTTAAAGGAGCTGCTCATTTGTGGGAGTTTAAGCACAGCTGCCAGGAGCATGCGAGCTGCTGAGATTGCATGAGCTCCGGCAACTCAGTGGCCATGCTGCAGGCAAAATGAGTCTTCATGAAACCCATGAGTCACACTGCACTATTGTGTGAATTTCATCCCTTGTTAACAATATCTGTGATTTTTTTTTTTTTTTTTTTTGTGGCTGTCCTATTTTTAACACAAAGACACTCGCTGATGCAAGAACATATGATGCCAAATGGATATCATAATCTCCCTTTTAGAGATGAAGAAACTGAGGTTGAAAGGGCAGCTGCTAAAAGCCTATCTCTTTTGTGTCAGAGCCAAGACTCAAACTTACGTTTGCCTGATCTACCCACCATACATCATGGTGTCCCTTCCCTCATATGTCTTGTTAGAAAAAATCTGGCAAATGCTTTAGTATGTCTGTAAGATATAATTAACGCAGTATCCATAGAATGGCTTGGGGAAATGGTCAGTGAATCCACTAAAATTATACACAGAAACATATCCATCACATTTACCTTTTTCAAAGAGATTCATGGGTCCCAAAGTTAAGATCCATTGCATTGGAGTATCAATAATATGTATCTTCTAGAAATTCTTTCACTTTGGAAATAAGGAAAAGCTTCCCACTCATATTTGTAGATGAGCTAAGTTAGTTTTCCCCCAAGTGGGGAGGGCCACCCTAGATTTTTTTGGGGGGCAGGCAATCCCAGAATGTAGCAAACATGTATGAAAAAGCCCTGGCCCCTGTACAACCCCTCTCTAGCAATGAATTTCAAGCCTTTTTCTTTTTTAAAAAAGAAAGTGGAACATTTTTTGCAAACATGCTTTTATTGAATCTCAATAAAAGCAGGCCCAAGTGGAGCTGCTCTGGTTGATGTAAGGCCAGGGGCTCACTCTTCCCTCACACACCTCATCTCTGATGGCCCGGCAGATGCTTAATTCTGAGCCCTGTAGCGTGGCATCTTCAGGCCAAATATCGTGATTCTTAGGGCAGATCCTTGAACATTACTTTGTGTGCACCATCTGTTAGTCTGGGCTTTCTAAAGGAGGAAGGAATCCATAAAAATAAGGAACATGTTTTTTTTTTCCTTAGTAAGCTGGGGAGCTATAGTCATAGACACAGAGAAAAGGGAAATGTTTTATTTAGATAAATTAAAATGGCTGTGTTACTGATATGAAGTAAGCAAAGCTCAAACCAAGTCACGGAAGTCACTCCCTGAATAGAGCTGAATTTCTTATACATTACCAAAATAGCTCCACTAAAACAAAGTGTATTTCTTAGTATGAGAAAACAAGGTAGGCTAGGTTCATATAACAAACAACACACACTTATAAAGTCTCAGGAATACCCAAATGTGTTCCGGTTTGGATATGAAAAAAGGGACCATATCTAGCTTATGTTGGTAAGCAAGCAAATGAGGTGTGCAGCAAACAAAGCCTGTCACTAAAAACAACTCAACAGCAAGTCATTATGAGCATGGGCCCATGGCAGTCAAAATCCTCAACTGTGACTGGCAGGACCAGCAAGGAGGCTTCAAGGGGTTATGTCCAGCAACTGTAAAGGAAATTCCAATGGAAGGAAAAATAGCAGCCGTGAAGGGTATCTACTTTCTAGCTGTTATATCAGACATATTCCGCTCTGCCTTCCAGGTGATACTGTCCTCATCCCTAAGCCAGGGGCATTCTTTTTTTGCTTC
Organism: Orycteropus afer afer; assembly: GCF_000298275.1. Taxonomy (NCBI): domain Eukaryota; kingdom Metazoa; phylum Chordata; class Mammalia; order Tubulidentata; family Orycteropodidae; genus Orycteropus; species Orycteropus afer. The sequence goes on from NW_006921756.1 coordinate 2,542,209, forward strand.
TTCTCTTCCTATATCATCTTTTTGCCTCTCTTTTATGGAAAGGCTCTTCAAATAAATGCAATGCCAGATAGTATAAGGCAAAAGAATAAAAAGATCAAGAAGCCAGGCTTTGAGAAACTTGGGAAAAAGCAGTAGAAACTGCTAGAGTTAAAAGGTAAATAAGACGTAAAAACAAGCCAAATTCACCACTACTACCCAACTTTCCTCTGAGAGCTAAGTCATGTGGCAGGTGAGGCTGAAATAATAAAAACCCCACACTGAATAATAAGCTTATGGACTCTTAAGGCAGCCTGCTCAACTTGAACAAATGAGTCCAAGATGCCGTACTTTTGCCTGGGAGACAGGGCATTTTCTCAGGCAGTATACCAAGGCCCTTCATAGCTCTGGGAGAGAAGCATGGACACTTTTTCTGGATTTGGTAGGGAAAGAGGATGGTCCTACTGCAGTGTACTAAATTACATGATATGCCTTTTCCAGCCATAGTCCCACTCTGCTGTAACTGAAAAGCTGCTTGTTAAAGTCATCCACCTGGAGCAACACAAAGGAATCATCTGGGAAGTTCACTCTCTCTCAGATGTACAGAATTCTGATGTTGGGATTGGTTAGTTTGGCCACTCTGCCAGGCTCAAAAGGAGCCCTCCTAGAGGCAGAAGGAGTCTCTCTGACTGCCGGCTGAGAAAAACATGCTGCTGAGAGAAATGTGCTCCTGAGAGATGTGAGAGAGACATGTTGCTGAGAGAGAGATGCAAGAGACATGCACTGCTGAGAGAGAGAGACGTGCAACTGAGGGAGACTGTCAGCTGAGAGATGGCCAGCTGAGAGAGACCGAGTGCGTTCCTGAACTTGAATTGCATCTATTGCTTCCCTAATAAATCCCATAATCTGTGAGTTCTGTGTGGCCACTACAGTGAATTACTGAATCCACCAGAGAGGTGGTGGGTGCTGTGGGAGGAATGGTGGGTGTCAAGGTTAGTAAGAGGGCTGGAGGGTGGTGGCATGTTTGGCTTCACAGGAGCAGGCATTGGGCTGCTGATGGTGATTCTGTCTTCCTCTTGTGGAGTTAAGAGGTCAGAAAATGCTGTCTCCCTGCCCTTTTCCAACTACACAGCTGGCTCAGGGATGAAGCTAGCCAGGTAAGCTCAAGGTAGAAAGAATATAAGGTAAACTCAAAAACTGTTTTAAGTAAGACTTCTTCACTTATAGCTATCTGACACAAAAGAAAAGTACATACAACAAAGAGTTAAGGTGTCCTCAAAGTATCTGCCTATGAATAAGAATTTGAAACTAAAAGGGACAAGCTACATTACCCTCAAGTATATTTCATACAAATCAGTTCTTAAAAAAATACCTTCCAGATACAGGCATACTATTTATGGTATAGTATGTACAAATATAGTAGCATAGTTCAATTTATTGCTAGAATTTTATTTGGTTGTTACAAAATCTGTAAGGGTGCATATATTAAAAAAGGGGGGAGGGGGTATGAAAGGCCACCAGAAAGAGTTAAGAGTTGTCTTCAAGTTCCCTAAAATGCCAGCTAATTTTATACTATATTTTAACATTTCTAAGAACTACCTCAGATGGGCAAGGAAAAAACATATTTTTTTGTAATTGAGAAGCAAAAGCCATAATGAGGTAAGCAGACACATTCATGGGAAAAGACTTCACCTTGTGTTAACTAAATTCTAATACTTCTGGAAAAAAAAAATTACATTAGCCAACACCAAGCTGAACATCATATAAAGAAAGAAAAAACCAACCGCAGCTCTTAAACTTTTAAGGGTGCTGGACTGCATATATGGCTGACAGGGAAGCTTGGATGAAAGTTAAAATGGAAATAAGCTCTACTAAAGCAGCAAGTGCCATGAAAGCTTCTCTAGTTTCTCCCTGACTTGGCCTAAAATTAAATTTTATGAATTTTTTTTTTCCTTTTTTGTCACCCAAAGACTGCTTCTAGGACTTACATACAAATCCAGACTCAATAAACAGGAGACATCAATGCATCATTCCTTCTAGTCCATGGACTTTCTGTGTTAGGCCCATGGAAGTATTTAAAAGGAGGAAAACTATTGCACTCGCTTGTATTAGATCTGAGGAGACTTGTTACCATCACATGAAGTCCCCTGCTCCAGGGTACTTGCTTTAGGACAGAAAACCTTTAGCTACTTCAGAGCTGACAATGGCAAGGAAATGGAGTATGATCTCATGTATGGTTAGCTTTGTTTCATTTCACAACCTTTTGGCCTTAGTCAGCCTAGAGAGAAATATATTGGGTTCTTGGTTAACTGCCAGGTAAAATCTCAAGGAGTGAAGTTTCCTGGGCATAGCTCTCCTCTGAAGCTCCTGATGTGATGGTGAGGCTGAGACAGTGACTGAGGGACTTCAACCTTCTCCTTCAGAATAGAGATGGCAGCAGAGGTGGGAGCTAGCTACAGCTTTAAGACAGATTTGGGTGGATGGGTAGAGGCAGAAAATCTAGATCACTGGGGGGGGGGGAGGGCGGGAATCTAGCTCCCTAATAGATAACTTTTTTTGCTCATAAACCCTGAAATAGGATTAAAAATAGAAATAAAACAAAACCAACTAAGCAACCAAACAAACCTAACAAACAAAAACCAAAAAATCATTAAAACATCTCAGGTTCACAGATTTGAGATTAGCCAAGGGAACAGAACAAAGAACCTGAATCTTACTGTCCAGAGCCTGGAGTTGGCACTGTCCCCAGTGTCTACTCCCTAAATCTATTCCCCCAGTCACCAGGCCAAACCCCATGGCAGCACCTGGGCCTTCAAGGGATGCCTTAAGGAGTTGAGAAAATAGTTTCAGCTGCTACTCAGCTTAGAGAGTTTTAATAACAAGTCATTTGTTCAGATCCTGTTTAAAACATTTTTCTTACTTGCCAAAAAATATGCACAGTTCTTATTTTCATTTCAACTATTTACAAACAGAAAAGGCCTATCTTTTAAAGAAAAGACATTTTCTGAGTCTCTATAAAGTGCAGCTAATTTAAGGCAAATTTATGTGAAATATAAAAGGTGGCTTATTTTCTCTATATATACATTTTCCAGTTTTAAAAGATAAGGTTTCTTCCCCTCAAAAAAGGAAAGAGAGAGAAAAAAAAGAGGGCTTTATTTTTTCCTGGCAACTTCAAAAGGTAAGATCTTACTGGTTTCAGGAAATCCTAGGTTCCTGAACATCATATTCTAAGTCAAATTATCCTTTTTCTTTTCTTTTCTTTTTTTTAAAAAAATAACTTTTATATAGCTTCTTCAAACAAGTGAAAAGGTGGCAATGTGTCTGCTACAGTAGTCTGGAGGTTTGATGGCATAAGTAAAGGGATTGTTTTTGTTAGGTGAGTAGATAGATAGTAGGTAGTCCAGCACATGTATCTATTTCCAAAATATGCCTGATGAGGCTAGATGTCTAAAGCTGCTTTTAGCTCCAAGAATGAGTATTTTCCATCTCTATCAGAATCACACACTCTCAAGCTCTTTGGTTCTGGCACAGCAGAACCTAGGGAGTTCTGGATTTCCTGGTAGGTCAGCTTCCCATCCACGTCATGGACAGTCTTTTGGAATAAATCCTGAAGATCTGTCAAAAAGAAATTACAAAAATATATATGACTAAACATATAGCTAAATTTAGTTAACAGTTAAAAGTTAACTAATTGGAAGCACTAAAAGAAAAGCTACTTCAGATTTTGTTTCCAAAGGTAAAGCTTAAGACCTCACTAAATCTGAAAGATTCATTAACTGTTGATCCTTTAAGAATGAAAGGAATACTGTATGGCACTACCTCCCAAAAAATATAAGCAGTGACAGACAATTGCAGGAGAAATGAAAGGACTGGATTTCTCTGGCAGGGACTTTCTTTAGATTTTCCAGATTTTTTTCCTTATGTTGAAGAGAGAGCAAAAAATTGCAAAGGCCTAAAGAGCTACTTAGGAGCTCTGGTAGCATGGTGCCTAAGGCACTTGACTGCTAACCAAAACGCTGGTGGTTCAAACCCACCAGCCACTCCTCGGAAGGAAGATGGGGCAATCTACTTCCGTGGTGATACAGCCTTGGAAACCCAAGGAGGGGCTGCTATGAGTCGGGGCCAACTCGATGGCACATAACAACAACAACAACAAAGAGCTACTTAGGAGTCTCTGGGTGGTATAAATGGTTAAACACTGGAATACTAACCAAAGGTTGGTGGCTGAAACCCACCCAGTGGCTCCTTGGAAGCAAGGTCCGGTGAACTGCTTCCAAAAGGTCACAGCTTTGAAAATCCTATGGAATACAACTCTACTCTGCATACATGGGTCGTCATGAGTCGGAATCAATTCAATGACAACTAACTGAACTGACTGAAAGAGTAACATGATTGGACCTGAGCCTGTAAAATGAACTGTGGCATACTGTAAGATTCCTTGTTGGATGGCTGAGTGAGGACTGGAGGAGTGTCTTAGAAATCCTTAAGCAGTAATAATCCCAACTGAGTTTTCTCAGTTTGGATAGGAAAACCAAACAGAAAAGTAATGCCCAAGGTCACATACTTTTTTTTTGTTTCTTTTTTTTTTTTTAATTGTGATTTGGGTGAAGATTTACAGAGCAAATTCACTTCCCATACAGCAGTTCACATATACTTTGTCTCATGTCATTG
>NW_006921756.1:2547295-2573697 GCF_000298275.1 Orycteropus afer afer
CGGATGGTGTACCAGTCCCTAGGACTAATTGTTTCCACGAATTTTGTTCTCATTCTTCTTTGCTTTGGACGAGGAGAGACCCATCGTTGCATCTAGATAGCAGCTTGCTAGCTTTTAAGATCCCAGTCGCTACTCGCCAAAGTAGGAGGTGGAACAATGTTTTGTATAGTATGTTATGCCAATTGATGTCCCCAAGATCACATACTCTTAAGTGGCTAAATATGAACAAGAATACAGGTTTTCTTATTACCTAGTTTGGGCTCTTTTTACTATATGACATTGTCTCCCTGGATCCAAAAATCAAGTAACTCAAGAACCAGGGATTCAAGAACAAAATGAGATAACACTTTTCAAGTCAGATCCGACAACCCCTCCTTTGGTTTCTGAGGTGGTATCGCTATGGAAGTACATTGCCCAATCTTCCTTCTGAGGAGTAGTTGGTGGGTTTGAACTGCCACCCTCTGGTTAGCAGTCAAATGCCTTAAGCACTATGCCACCGGCACTCCTTATATATATTAGGTTGAATATAATAAAAATGAAAGAAAATACAAAGTGTTCATAAGGATGTGGAGAAACTGGAACCCAGGCACATTGCTGGTGGGAATGTAAAATAGTGCAGCCACTTTGAAAAACAATTTGGCAGTTTCTCAAAAAGTAGAACATAGAGTTACCATATGACCCAACAATCCCCCTCTGAGGTACAGACTCAAGAGACATGAAAACATATGTCTACACAAAAACTTGCACATGAAAGTTCATAACAGCAATATTCATAATAGCTAAAAAGTAGAAACAATCAAATGTCCATCAATAGGAATAGATAAATAAACTTAAAATATCCATACAATATTATTCAGCCATAAAAAGGAATGAAGTACTGACACATGCCACAACATGAACTTTGAAAACATGATGCTAAGTGAAAGAAGCCAGACACATATGGCCACATATTCTATGATTCCATCCAGAACAGGCAAATCCATGGAGATGGGCAGTAGACTAGTGGTTGCCAAGGGCTGGAGAGAGGGTAAAAATTGCTTAATGGGTAACTATTTAATGGATATAGAGTTTCTTTAGGGAAAATAAAAATAGGAAATAGACAGTGGTAATGGTTGCATAATCTTGTGAACATACTAAAACCACTGATTATACACGTTACAAGACTGAATGTTATTTTATGTCAATTATATCTTAATTAAAAAAAAACAAGCATCAGACAACTAGGTATTTTTCAAAGTATTTTTTTTTGGGGGGAGGGTAGATATTAGATATGAGAGAGAGCAATACCATCACTTGATCTGTATTTTCTTTTTATTTCTAAGATACTCTTTAAGCCAGTAGGACTGGAGAATTTCTTCAGTAGTCTCATCCGGTATTTTCTCAAGGGCTCCATATAACACTTAAGAGGGCTGATTATTTCTACAACATCTCAAAAGGATTTGATTGTGTCTCCACACAGTGACTTAGTAGATTCAGTTTCTAACACCAGAAGATGGTCACTGTAGCTTACGTTTCTTTAAACACCTTCTTAAAATTCCTTTGTCTTCCTTTACTCAATTCCACACCCAGATTCTACAGTTTTGCTACCCAGGAGGAATGGAACTGCCCACAGCTCAAGGAAACAGCTGCAGTCCATCAAGGGGTTCCTGCAGACTAGCTTCTGAATGTGGTCCTAGTTTCACTCCTAAGTCAGTTCCAGCAATACAGCTAATAAAACCTGAAAAGCTCTCTGAAAGCCAGAAAAGCAGGTAGGATGCTTGTTCCCAATGCCTGCCACAAAGTTGTTAGCTGGAAAATGGGTTTTAAAAGTTTGTTTGTGTGTACGTATGTTTCTTTATTTATTGGTGGTCTGAGTTTATACAGGGGAGCTCTGGTGGCATAGTACCTAAAGTATTTGACTGCTAACCAGAAGGCTAGAGGTTCAAACCCATTAGCCACGCCTCAGAAGGAAGACTCGGCAATCTACTACCGTAGGTACTGCCTTGGAAACCCAAGGATAGGTTGCTATGAGTTGGATCTGACTTGATGGCACTGAGTTTGGTTTTTTTTTTTTTTTTTTTAGTTTACACAACACCATATGCACTTGGTAGCAATATTAAAATAAAATTCTGATTACTGCTTAAAAAACAAAAACAAAAAAAACAACCCATTGTCATTGAGTTAATTCTGACTCAGCTACCCTATAGGCCAGAGTAGAACTGCCCCATAGCATTTCCAAGGCTGTAAATCTTTATAGAAGCAGTCTGCCACATCTTTTTTGAACCGCTGATCTTTTAGTTAATAGCCAAGCGCTTAACCACTGTACCACTAGGGCTCTCTTCTGATTACTGCTTCAAGTCATTTAAAAAGTATAGTCATTCAAAAGTATGCAAGGCCTACGTCAGGGATAAAATACCAATGTAAAGACAATGATTTCTTAATCTGCTCTAATAGTCTTCTCCCCATCCAGTGTCATCAATTCTTGATGTAATAATTGGAAGTAGGAGGAGGCAATATTCAATACTCACCCTCCTCCTCAGGAAACGCAAAGAAAAAAATCAGGATAGGGAAAAAAGTAATAGCATTTAAATGGTATATAAATTTAGGTCTTTAAGCATGAGGTAGTCTGCTTCTGTACAGATTTACAGCCTTGGAAACCCTATGGGGAAGTTCTACCCTGTCCTATAGGGTTGGTATTTGAATCAGAATCAACTTTTTTTTTTTTTTTTTTAATTGTGATTTGGGTGAAAGTTTACAGAGCAAATTCACTTTCCATACAGCAGTTCACATACACTTTGTCTCATTACACTGACTACAATTTACCCCAATGCAACAGTTTCTCTCCCCCTTCCTCCCCATAGTCACCTCCTCCCTATGTCCTTCCCTCCACACACTCCTGCCACTGACCTATGTCCCTATGCATACACAGCCCTTCTGTTCTTCCATGATTGTTCTCTCCCACGAGAGTATCTACCTAGTGTAAACATTCACCTCATATGCCTATCTTTTGTTTGGCTGGAAGCCACAGGTGTGGGTTCAATTCCAGACCTGAAGGGCAGCTAGGGGCTATAGTCTCAGTGGTTCCACCATGCTCCATCAGACCAGCAAACCTGGTTCCCTTTGTTTTTTTTTTTTTTCAAATGATTTTGAGTTTTGTTCCACATTGTTCTCCCAGTCTGTCCACGATCTTCTACATAGATCCCCTTCTGAGTGGTTGACAGTGGTAGCCGGGCACCATCTAGTTCTTCTGGTCTCATAGTCTTATGAATCGGAATCAACTTGATGGCAGAGGTTTGGTTTTTGCTTATTTACTGATTTACCTGTTTAATACATATTCCTGTGTTCTGGGCACTGTGCTAGGGGCTGGGAGTACTAGAATGAATAAGATATAATCCTTTCCCATAAGAAGTTAAAATTTGTATCTTCTCAGGCTACTGTGAACAGACATGTACCAAATAGGGGTAAACACAAAAATATTGTAAGAGCACACAGGAAGAACCTAATCCAGTCCTGGGAGGTAGATATGTTTCCTGGAGGAATGGTATCTAAGCTGAGGTGTGAAGAGCCAGGCAAAGGTGGGTGGACAGGAATGAGGTGATTTTTCAGGCAGTTAGTAAATGCAAAATCAGGAGACTCTAAATATTACAATGAGGAAAAGGATACATACTGTTGAAAACAAGGGAAACCCATTTTCTGTGAATCATATCCTTCCCATTAATGCTCATCTTGCTGATTTTCAGCAAAAGGGCTCATTTTTTGAACTGCCCTGATGAACAGGGTCAGTGTTTATTTTGCTAATCTCACAATATTGTGTTTGCTTGTATGTCTTCTGTCCTACACTTGTATCTTTGAGGAAAGTGAGATCATATCTTACACTGTATTTTTATTGCTTAGCAGTGAGTCTAATTACACACCCAGCTAATGAATGAAAACTCTATAAAAACATTAACAGAAAGGCAATATACTGTATTGGTTAAGAGTGCAAGCTTTGCTGTTAGGCTGCCTTGGTTTGAATTCTACCTCAACCAATTATTTACTATGTGAACTTAGGCAGTTTGTCACCCAGTAAAATGAATATGGATATTTATGATTATATGACTTAATGCATATAAAGAACCCAATAAATGTTAGGTATAATTTTTTTTTTACAAGTTAAAAAATATTAAAAGGTTATTACTTTGAGTACTTCCTCTACTGTCCCGCAGGATAAAAATTTACCTTTAATGGTTGAAATTCCTGGTAGGGAGATATGTTTTAGCTGGGCAGTTTTCTCAATGTGATCTCCAAGAGACTGTGAAAATTTTGGCAATGATGGCGGCTCTGATGTAAAACTCTGTACTTGCTCTGTAATAAAAACACATGGTTTTAGTATTAAAGAATCTGACACCAAATTAAGCTAGTATTGAAGGTCACTCTTTAGGGCAACTGCATACATATTTAGTTACTTTAAGAGAAATAGCTGAGAACTACATAGCATAGTGATTGTGAAGTTAAAGGTTTGGATTGAGATATGTTTTGTGGCAGGTGAAGATTAATCAGTATTATATTATATAAAGGTTTGAAGCAGCAGTCCCATTGGAAGATCTTATAGTGTATTCAAGGGTTTAAGCTGCAAGTGAGAACAGCATAGTGGCTGGATATGAACGATCTTTTTAACATTCTAGGAGTCTTGCTATAAGCCAGGCTGGGGCTATGTGCCATCAGCGAAGCTAGTACTGAAAAAATGCTTCCACAGAATTATGTAGCACAATGTTAGGGCTGCAGTTGTGTCCCACCAAAAAGAGAATTCAAGAGAGGTTGTATTGCTTTCCCCAAACACTTGGGGGTGGCAGGGTATCAAAGCCAGCATAGTCCAGCATCTTGGTTATGTCCTCATAGGGCCTAAGTCAATAGAGGTTGATGCATCTGCTAGTATTGATTAGGTTATGTCCTTACCTAAAGCCAAGGGCCTTTCTAACCCAATGATCCCATTGTTATTTGTTAATGATTTTCAGAAGGACCAACATTTATTTTTAAGTAAAATAGATGTTACTTAATAATAATAAATGTACTTAATAATTTTAAGTAAAAATTATGCATTTACAGAAATGAAAAAACTCTCATAGACAACATTTAGGGCTGGCTTGAAGTACGCTTTGACAGTAACATTTTTGCCTATAATTGGATGCAGACAGCATGGAGAAGTCTATTTCAAGCTAAACATTACCCATTTTTCCCTTAATAGACTGGAGTACAAATCATGTACAAAATGGGCCTATTCTAAATGAAAGCAAAGTGTATCAGCTTCATCTCGGTGCACTCAGGCAACATTCACATGACTTGATCAATATTGCTGGAACACCTTTCTCCATTCCCTATGTGGGAGGTAAGCTGCCCAAGCCTGCGTGAAATATTCAGAAGCCAGCCCTACTCTCACCTTCATTGGCGGTCTCTGGAGGTCTGTTGCTCTCAGGTTTATTTGTGAGAGCACTGATCAGCTGCAGTTTTTCTCTGAGCTTGGATACCTGAGAATCTGAACTATCTTCTTTCTGCCCAAAACAAAGATCAACAGGAGATTAAATGTGGGAGTAAGAACTCATTTGATTCTTCACTGTCTTTCCAGAGCCTATTTAGCATGTAGTGCATGACCCCCAGTAGGTTCTCTATAAAGGCAATGATGGAAAGAATCAACAAACACTAGAGATATTTTTGGTACTCAGTGTTGATGAGAGCCTAGCTGGATTTGAAGCTAGACCATTAAGGGAATATTATGCCTTCGGTGATCTTGATTCACTGTGAACGTTCAGGGGGAAGGTATGCATGTGTCAGCAGTAAAGGAAATGTACCCTTGCTCAGATGCCTATGTGACACCCATTTCCTAAATGAGGAGGATATTGTTATCTAGGAGCTATTTCACACTAACTAAATAACTTCCTTCAATATCTTATTTTACCTTGTGACTAGACCACTTTAAGGTGATAAACCTTAAGGGAAAAACAAAAAACAAAACAACTGAACAAAAACAGACCACAAGTACTACCCCAGTTTTCCCTCTGGTAATGATTCAACTGGTAGCAGAAACTGTAAAGAATATCAAGAAGGAGCCCAAATATTTCTAATTCAAAGTCTTACTTGCTTATACTTTCCATATACACCCTGCTTGATTCTCAGGTGGATTTAGAGTGTGCCTGGGTTCTAGGCTAGGTGGGAAAGGTCCTGATCCTATCTTTAATTAGAACACAACTCATTACACATCTCTCTAAGATTTATTTATTTATTTCCTCGGGAGGAAGACTGCTTCCATAGGGACATGGACTCAGAAATCCAAGGAGGAGCTGCTATGAGTTGGAACGGACTCGATGGCAGTGAGTTTGGTTTGTTTTGAGTTATTTATTTATTTCTCTTCTATCTTTATTTCTATTCTAATAGTTACTGTATAATAGAATGCTCTTAGTTAACTGGGAGCTCTAGTGGCATTGTGCCTAAGGCACTTGACTGCTAACGAGAAGGCTGGCGGTTCAAACCCACCAGCCACTCCTCGGAAGGAAGATGGCACAATCTACTTCCGTAGTGATACTGCCTCGGAAACCCAAGGAGGGGTCGCTATGAGTCGGGTCTGACTGGACGGCACATAACAACAACAACAACTTAGTTAACTTAGGGAGCTAAAATATGGACACATTTAACTAAAAGTAGGTAGGGTGTGGCAAGTATCATGTAAGCCATCCAGTTACTAAATGCCTGAAGAAATAAAAATAAGGAGAAACTGCATTTGGTTAGGATGCGTAGATGAGGTAGGACAAAGGGACTAACACATCAAGATGATGGTTAAAAACACAAAGGGTCTGAAAGTAAAGCCAAGAAATTTAGGCACAAGTGTGTACTGGCTGTGTTTTGTTCTGATATTTACTGTTAAAATCTGAACTCTTGCTGAAATCACTACTTTCCAACAGTAACCACCTGTTACCCTTTTGTGTTCAACATTTACATATGGCTGTTAAATTTTTATTGTCATTTTCTAGGTGAGTTTCTTTTTTTTAAATTTGGTAGGTTTTTTTTTTTTTTAAATTTGCAGCAGCAGCCAGAAAACACAACAAAGTCTAGCTTAAACCAAAAAAACCAAACTTACTGCCAGCCTTCTGGTTAGTAGTCAAATGCCTTAGGTACTATGCCACCAGAGCTCCTAAGTCTAGCTTATGAAGAATTAAAGTATAATAATGGATGTGATTTTATCTAGATAATATAAAACTGCTAAGGAACAAACAGTGAGGATGGGACGTGCTATATCAAAAGCAGTCTGTACTATGTTTCCAGTCCAAATTCATTTCCTCTGAATGTTATAGCCACTGAATTTCCCAAAAGCAATTTGCATCTCAGAAGATATTTTAGCTACTCAGTCACAATCTTTTTGACTTTTTCTTTATTTTAGCCCAAGCTAAAATAAACAATGCTAAACAACACTCTAATCACAAAGAATGTTACAATTAAACTTTTTTTCTGGCGTTATCAAAACATGTTATAGACTGCTTGGCTTATCTTAAGGAGCTCTGGTGGTATAGTCATTAAGGCATTTGGCTGCTAACCAAAAGGTCAGTGGTTCGAACCTACCAGCTGCTCTACAGAAAAAAGATGAGGCAGTCTGCTTATGTAAAGATTTATAGCCTTGGAAACCCGATGGGGGTCACTATAAGTCAGGATCAACTCAATGGCAGTAAGTTTGGTTTTGGCTTATCTTGACTTATCTGGGGAACATTAAAGAAGGTGAAAGTGCAGGTGGAGGGAACTGGTGAGGTTTTAATGGACTGTGTATACACTGAGATTGCAATCTGAAAATAATTTTAGGTTACCCATCATTTTTAGATTATCCTATGCCTCTGTTTCCCATCATTACTACAGATAACTTACTATCTTAGCTTAAAAGTCATCTCAGGAAAGCCTTCCTGATCACTGTTAATACTTTCGTCATACCCTATACTTTTCCTCTGTAGCACTTACTATACTTGAGATTAATTATCTGTTCAACTATGTGTCAATGATTTTCTGACTGATGGACTTTGTTCGCTATGGTCATCTCACCTCCTTGCTAAGTCCTTGGCACAGAGTAGTACCAGACCTGCCAACATGCTTCTATAAAGATTTCAGCCTACGAAATGCTATGGGGCAGTTCTACTCTGTTATATAGGGTCACTATAAGTTGGAATTAACTCCATGGCACACAACAACAACAATCTAATTTCCTAATTACTATGTCTTGAAGTTCCAGTAAATGAGACCAATGTGCTGCTTTTGAGAAGCAGTAGAGCACAGATACTGATGTATTTTATTTTTGCTCCTGTAAGAAGCCCTAGTGGTACAGTGGTTAAGTGCTTGGCTGCTACCCAAAAGATCAGTGGTTCAAACCCACCAGCTGCTCCGTGGAAGAAAGATGTGGCAGTCTGCTTCTATAAAGATTACAGTCTAGGAAACCCTATGGGGCAGTTCTACTCTGTCCTGTAGGGTCACTATGAGTCAGATTTGATGGTAATGGGTTTGGTTTTTTTGAGTTAAGCCTTCTGTTATTTACCTTTATGCTGTGGGTTTTTAGTGAATCTGTTCTGTTGGTCACTTGATCCAAAGACTCTCTTTTCAGAGTGGCAGCTCTATCACTCATCTTAAAGATAAAGTAAGGAGAATAAGAAGAGAAGATTAAAGGTAAATATTAAAACTTTTTAAACAAATTATCAAGTTTAAAGGATCTCAGAACAATTTCAACAGAAATACCAGAGGAGCGGGAGAATGGGAGGAGAGAGGAGAAAGACTACGGAGATAACAAAGCTGAAAGTGGTGCTTCTAGTTATTTCAGTCACAAACTTTAAAACTTTGAAGAAGAAAAGGCAAGAGAACTTTTACCCAGAACCATGCTGGGCATGCTGTTGGAAGAAATAGTAGGACAGATGGATACTATTACCATCTTTTTTTTTTTTTTTTTGCTGGAGAAAAATAAAAGAGGCAGGGGCATTTAGGGGAGTTTGGAGGTGGTAAGTTTTCACAATAAGGCTTTGAAAACCTTCAAGGCCTAATATTCATCAAATCATCCAAAATTCCTAGCTCTTACTTAGTTTCTCTGAGTTCAAAAGGTCTTTTTAAAATCAAGCTCCTTTAATCTTCACAGCTTTGTAGTAAATTACACACTCCTGTAAAGCAGGAGGGGGAACAGGTCTTCCTACTCCACCCTTCAAAGCCAAGGAAGTTGAGGCAATTTGCCAAGGCTCTATTGTGGCAGAGTCAGTTCAAACGCTGCTTTCTATGTGCCAGAGTTAAACTTTATTTGTGGGCTTGCTTCCAGCTGTGGTGGTTACTTGAATTTATAGTACAATTTCCTGTATTTGGTTTCCAGTTCTTTATATATGTCTGTATTCTTGCTGTAAGTTTAAGTGTGGAGCCTACAGCTATTAAAAACCAATCCAATTGGGTCCCAGCACAACATATATGGGAAAGTGAAAAACAAACAAATCCACATTTCATTCACAGTAACAGGAAAACCAGTAAACCACACAGCCTACCAGTATCAGTGACTCAGTAGGCCATTCAGTTTCCTCATCCTTATTATGAGTGGTTGGACACAATGAGTTCTTAAGTTCCTGTCAGCCCTCACTGGTAGGAAGGAGCTGGTATGACTTGATGTGTTTTAGGGTTTCCCTAATTCGCAGACAAAAGCAGGATAATTTGGAAATCCAAGTTTAGGCTTAGAAGAATGGCAAAAGATTGTTTAATTATTATCAATTGTCATAGTTCCCACCACTCATAACTTAAAAATGAAAAGATCAAGATTTCACTTGGAAATATGTGTTAGAGCTTTCCTACCAGATGGGTCACTGGTAACACAATAGGAGGCTTGTCATCTCTGCTAACAACTTGTGGGGAAGCTTTGGTAAGCAACTTAACCTCTCTACATCTCTCCTTCCAAATCAGGACTAGCACTGCCTATGCTATTCACATCAAAGAATTAGAGTAAGGATTAAAGGAGACAAGGCTTAAACACAATACAAATGTATAGACTCTCAATTATGCCAGAAGACTTCTTTTCAAAAGGTTGTGGAATGTCACCCATACAGACAAAATATACGCAATACAGAACATGTCAGAAAAGATCTGAAAAGGCTTACCGTGGTGAAGGACAGGTTCGCTCTCTTTTCTACCTGGCTCATAGCAACCAGATCGCTCTCTATCAGGTTGACTCTCTGGGTAAGATTACTGACTGTCTCATTCATCCCCTTGAGTTTAAGGTCATTCTGCCTCTGGTACCCCACTAGGGCACTGTTTACCTCCTCTAAAGAGTTGTGAAGGTACAGGATATCCTGGAGTGGAAATAAATCAAGTTGTGGAATCCGGCTGAAGATGTTATACTTAGGTAAGAAGGCTAGCAGCATCTAACAACCATTACTATGTCAAGTTACTGAAGTAAACTCTTTTTCCTGGTTGACCATCAATTGGTCTGTCTTTGCTCTGTCCCTCCCACTTTAAATTGTTCTCAGTTTACTCCCTCTGGAACTGTTTGACCTCAGCCAGATAGGAGGAGTGGGGGGAAGAAGGACGAGCATTGCCTACATGATTCACTCTCTGGTCCCAGGAAGCTGAAAGCTGTGAATTGATTTGCCAATGTTTACCTCACCTGCTGGCAGGAAAGCTTGCTGGGTTATTAACTGAAAAAGTCATTAACCTAATTTGTCAGAACAAAACTACCTTAGGAACAATACCAATTACTGCATTGGCTCATGTAACAAAACCATAACAAGCAGTGCATTATTTAGTACAAGATTCAATTATTTTTATTGACATACTCTAGTACTGATTGCTACTTAAAAAGAAATTATGACTATAGGTTTTAGAGGGCATTAAACTCAAGGCAGGAATTCTTCTTAGTGGAGATTTCCTTTATTCTCTTGTGATTCTGAACCTGATATCCTTTCTTCCTGAATTTTCAAGGATATGCTTTATAACATTCTTAGAATTTACTATGGCTCAAAATAGCCACCACTCTGAATTAACCTGCTATCCATTCATCTTTAACTTGCCCAGATTGCTATTTTTCATTGTTTCAGGATAATCTGGTTATTCTACGTCTTTCAAGATGTGAAAAGGAAATTTATCCCACTGATTGACATGCAAGAAAAAAAGGCAGAGAGTGCCAAAGAAGAGACAGCACAGCATTTTGGATCCCTAAGATACCAACACACATTCCTCCCCGCTCAGACCTCAGACAGGCAAATAAATGCAGGGGCTGCCTGCTAAGCTGCCATAACAATGAGCCCAAACTACTCAGGCTGCCGCCATAGCCCACAGGGAGTTAAACCAGAGACAAAAAAAGTACCTGTTTCACATTCTCATTATGGGTTTTATTGTCAAATTCTGATGTGACTGAAGGTGATGGAGTGATTTGGTTGCTTCCACTGGTCTCCTTCAAGAGGTGTTGGTTCTGAAACAGGAGTGGAGGTTTCAGTAAAGGCAACAATTATCTGGTCTACTTAATCATCTGAGATGATGCTGGAACATTCTGGTTACCCCCAGGGGCATCTACAGATTAATCAACAAGTATTTCCCACTAATCTACAGTGTGAGCAGCCCTGTGCTGGGCCGTAAGGAGACAAGTTCCTTTGGGGATGCCCAGCGGAAGCACGAGCTGAACCAGCAGCTGCCAGACTGCCTCAGGGAACTAAGACCCTCCTAGTCTGTTTCTCAGGCTCTTAATGGAAGGAACTGCTAGAAAACAATTTTCCCCTCTCTCATTACCTATACTCCAAGAAAACTACAGAATCACTAAAGCTTTTTAGAGACTGCTGAGTCTGGACCTGGTAAGTGTCAACATTTCCCTAGGACTAAAGATGTTTGTAGGAGCTCTGGTAGCATAGTGGCTAAGACATTTGACTGCTAACCAGAAGTCTGGCGGTTCAAACCCACCAGCCACTCCTCGGAAGGAAGATGGGGTAATCTACTTCCGTAGTGATACTGCCTCGGAAACCCAAGGAGGGGTCGCTATGAGTTGGGTCCTACTCCACAGCACATAACAACAACAAAGATGTTTGTAGGAGCTCTGGTAGCATAGTGGCTAAGGCAGTTGACTGCTAACCTGAAGGCTGGCAGTTCAAACCCACCAGCCACTCCTCAGAAGGAAGATGGGGCAATCTACTTCCATAGTGATACTGCCTTGGAAACCCAAGGAGGGGTTGCTATGAGTCAGTTGACTGCACATAACAACAACAACAAAGATGTTTGTACACGCATAGAGCAGCCAATCATGTTAACAGGCTTTGGGCACTAAGTACAACAATCAATCGTGCACATTATTAGTTTTTCCCCAACAGCACATGCCAAAATGAATGTTTGAGGGTCACCATTCTTTCTCATCCCCTTCCCACTGCTCAAGTCTTTCTTTGCAGAGACTAAAGTATAATACGCTTATAAACTCTTTTTCCCTTTGGTGGGAAAAACCTTTGTATAGCTTAATCCTTTAGAGACTGTTACTATGCCTTTTTCAGAAGTGTGCCAGCAAGTGTATTACTGCTAGCAGCCATGGAAGTGGAAAAGAGAAAGATTTAATTATAATGGAATGCAATTGGTGGAAATATATGGTTTCCCTTGAAATATGAAACCTTGCTTTTATAAGAAACAAAAGACAACACTATAAAGCAGGATGGGGGAAAAATCATAGCTCCAGAAAGAGCAGAAATTTTTGAGTCAGGAAAAATTATTTTAGGAGATATTTAATTCCTTGAGAAAATATTCAAGTTATTAACATAATAAAAGAAATGCTAAGTTAGAAAGGTCTTTCTTTAAAAAAATTTATTATTATTATTATTTAAATTTTTATTGTGATTTGGGTGAAAGTTTACAGAGTAAATTCACTTTCCATACAGTTTACATACACTTTGTCTTATGACATTGACTGCAATTTCTCACAATGCAACAGCTCTCCTCCCACTTCCTCCCCATAGTTACCTCTTCCCTGTGTCCTTCCCTCCCATGCATTCCTGCCCCCGAGCTATTTCCCCATGCATACACAGCCCTTCTATTTTCCCATGATTGATCTCTCCAAGGAGTGTATCTACCTTAGGTAAATGTTCAGCTTATATGCCTGTCTTTTGTTTGGCTGGAAGCCACAGGAGTGGGTTCAATTCTAGACCTGAAGGGCAGCTAGGGGCCATGTCTCAGGGGTTCCACCAGGCTCTATCAGACCAGCAAACCTGGTCCCAGAAAGCTCTTTCTTACTATCTCAGTTTAACCTTGCCCAGGGTCATACAGTTACTCAGTGGCAGTTGGAACTAGAATCTAGGTGTCTGGACAGCCAGAGCAATGTTTTTTTTTTTTCTCCCTGTACCATCCTCATTAAATAAGTGAGGACTGGTTCTAAAGAAAAGAAAAACTTCTCCCCCTTAGATCTCTCTAATATAGCCCAGGTCTCCTCTGTACAAATTGCCTAACTCAAATTTGGAACTCCAAAGTTTGAAAAGAACATGTGGGGCAGATCTAGCAATTAGTGGAAAGGCCAGGGAACTTCTGAGTGCCTTAAATGGCCCTGATTTCATGTATATATTAACTCATCTCTCAGGAAGATAGGTGAGGTCAGTACCATCCTTTTTCCTTCCATAAATCCTTCATGGCGCTGAGTACCTATTAAGTGATTAATTAAGGGCTCTGAATGACAGTGGATAGTTTAAATCTGCAGCAGCCTCAGGAGACCCAGAGACATTCAAAAACAATTGCTGGGCACTGCAGAGGTTTGTTTCCTATCTCAGTCACCTGTTTATGCGTAACAAATCATCCCAAAACTTTGTGGCTTAAAACAATAATCTGTTATTTCTCATGATACTATGAGTTGACAGGATTCTGCTGAATGGTTCTGCTCCATGGTCTAGGCTGAGGTCACATATATGGTTACATTTAGCTAGGAGCTTAGCTGGGCCTAGAACATTCAAAATGGTCTGTCACCCTCTAGGGCTCCTGTCCACATGGCCTCTCATCATTTGGTAATCTAAAAGCTCTGCCTAAGCTCTTGACCCCCAGAATAGTAGTAGTAACTTGGTGTTTTAAGCCAATGAGTTTTGAGGTGATTTTTTAAGTTGATGAAGATTAAAGACTACTGTCTATAGTATGGATTATACCTCAACAAAATTCCTCAAAACTGGATCAATAAGCAGTATCATGACAAATGCAGAAAAGACTCAAGTTGTCAAAGATTTCATATTACTTGGTTTCTACAATCAACACCAATGGAAGCAGCAGTCAAGAAATCAGATGATGTATTGCACCGGGCAAATCTGCTGCAAAATACCTCTTTAAAGTGCGGAAGAGCAAAGATGTCTCTTTGAGGACTTAAGTGTGCCTAACCTAAGCCATGGTGTTTTCAACTGCCTCATATGCATGTTACATAGCAATAGATACTTCCTTACTTCCTTTTCTCCTTTCCATTTTCCCTCCTACCATTCTAGTCTCAGGAACTCTTCTCCAGTGCCATATTCGCAGACAAACTCAGCTTTTAATTCAAACAAGTTGTTGTTATGTGCCGTCGAGTCAAACCCGACCCATAGCGACTAAAAATCAATTAATTAATTGTAGAAAAATCAATAAATATTGCTTATTTTATCTTTTAACAAGGTTCATAGTAAGGTCTGTTGAGATAAGTGGAAAACTGGTATCACTACTGTTATAGAGTAAAGGGTGTGCAGGATTATGTTAAGACTTTCTGGAGCATTTGTAGATTTCCTTACCACATCACTCTGCAGTATTTCCATGGTTTTCTTGTGTTCATCCACAGTTTTCTGTATTGCCTCCACAGCAAGATGGACACTGTTTAAAGTGTTACCAATGGAAGCAACACTCTGAGCAGAAACAATGAGGAAGGTCAGTGTTTTTATCTGAGATACACTGACATACAATAAACTGCACATATTTAAAATATATAACTTGCTAAGTGTGATGTATATATATATATACCTGTGAAACCAATGCACAATCAAGATAAACAACTATCACCCTTAAAAGTTTCCTCATGCCCCTTTGTAATTTCTCCCTTCCCAGCCACAGGCAACCACTTACCTGTTTTCCATCATTATACATCTGTTTGTATTATCTCAAATTTATATAAATAGTACCAGTATGTACTATTTTTTTTAGGGGGGTGGTGGCTCCTTTCACTCAGTATAATTATTCTGAGATTCATCCATGTTGTAGTGACTTAGCATGCTCCTGAATAGCATTCTATTGTATCTATATTGGAGTTGACAGACAGCAGGGTTGTTTTCAATATTTGACTATTACAAATAAAGCTGCTATAAACATTCATGTCCAAGTATTTATATGGACATATGCTGTCATTTCTCTTCATCATATACTTTCTCATCATCATGATAATGCTTAACTTTTTTCTTTTAGAAAAACAAAAAACTGACAAACTGTGTTCCAAAGTAGTTGTACCATTTTACATTCCCTCCAGTAGTATATGAGAGAGAGTTCTAGTTCCTTCATATCCTTGACAATGGTATGGAGTCTTTTAAATTTAATCATTCTAGTGGGAGTGTAGTGGTATACTGACATGGTTTTAATTTGCATTAAACACTGACCTAACGAAGGTCAGTGTTTTCAGTTACTTTAAATATCTTCAAACTATGAATTCCATGTAGCTTATACTGACATGATGAATAGGAATCAATCAATCTATCAATCTATCTAAATAATAAGCAATTTTTCCAACTTAAAAGACTTTTCCTAGAGGAAGACAGTCTCTTTTCCTAAAGAAAAGACATGGGTTTATGTATCTGGGACCTACAGAATAGGTTCAAGGAGCCCTGGTAGGGTAGTGCCTAAGGCACTTGACTACCAGCCAGAAGGTTGGTGGTTTAAACCCACCAGTCACTCTGCAAAAGGAAGACTGGGCAATCTACTTCCATAAAGATTTACCATCTCGGAAACCCAAAAGGGGTCGCTATGAGTTGGAATTGACTTGATGGCAGTGAGTTTGGTTTGGTTTGATTTACAGATAAGGTTCTACCACAAACTGCCTTGTTCAAGCCCTTCTCTACGCAGGCAGAGCTAACACTGTAGACTGCTACTTGTGTTAGGAGCAAACAATGACTTGAGCAAAAATGGGTGGGAATCATTTTTGGCTCTGGAAAACACAGCACTGCAAAGATGAAGGAAAAATCCCATTTCACAGCGTTTGTTCTCCCCCTACTGTGGAATTCTGTTGGCAACTGTAAGTAGAGTTAAGAAAGGCAATAGCTTACTTTACTTAAATTAGGCTGAAGAGCCCAAGTGGGTTGGGGACTTTGGAAACAGAATTCAGAATCTCTCTTTTAAAAAAGGCTTGTATTAAGGGAATATCCAAAAGAATGTTAGTATTTGATGAGTTTGGCCTTTTAAGATATAGTAATAATTTTATGGTGTCACATTAGTATTTTCAACCAAAATAATTTTTATACTGATATCCAAGAACCCAAGAGATGGTATTTTTCAAAACTGAAAAAAAAAAATTGCATGAGATACACTGAAATCAGGTTTTCGGGATGGCCTACCACTTCAAAACTATAATAAAAGCAGTGTCTAGCGTTATTAACACACAGATTTGCAAAAAGACAACATACTGGGTAAAAATCTCTAATCTATCTATGCAAGCACTCTTTTTACAAAAGCCACAGGCATTCAAAGACACTTACAGTTAAAGAATCTTCTTGGGCTGGATGTATGAGCCCAGCAGGGTGCAAGAAGATAGTGAGCTGTTGTTTAAGGATCTTTTTTTGAGAAGCAGCTGACAGAGTCATGTGAACATTGGAATGGAACTCTGAAACTAGTATTCCTATCCACCACAAAGTGCTTGGCACATACTGGAGAAAGTGCCACAAATGTTTATGAAATTAATGAATGCAAGAATAAACAAATTTTCTTTCTAATGCAATACTACTAGTCCATACTAAAAGCTACCTTTTTCCCACTTGCCCTGTGGGACCAATGGCAAGAAGAACTTGGCCTTATCAAAGTTCTTTTTAAAGTTGTAGCAAACTATGAAGACTGGGCACACACAGGTGATGTTGTTATAGAAGAGCAAGTTTTGTTTTTGCTTTCACTGAATTTTTCATTCTTTTGTTAAAACAACTTATATGTTTATAGTGCCTGGAATATAGTCAAATCAAACACATCACACACAGATTTTTAAAAGTCAAAAAGGTCTTAGATTCGATACTTTCATGTTTAAGATTCCCTTGCTCCTCAGTCTCTTCCTTCCATTTCCTGCTGATGTTCCTTGTGTTCTCAGCAGGCTCCTCTTTCTCCCTTTCTAAGACTGGGCAATCTACTTCTTTAAAGATTTACCACCATGGAAACCCAAAGGGGGTCGCTATGAATCGGAATCGACTCGATGGCATTGAGTTTGGTTTGAGTTTTTTGTTCTCCCTTTCTAATGAGCCCTGGTGGTTTAAATCCACCAGCTGCTCTGTGGGAGAAAGGTGTGGCAGTCTGCTTCCATAAAGATTACAGTCTTGGCACCAGCAAAGAGATTGCTGAAAAAGAAATAAGAAAATCAATACCATTCTCAATAGCTACCAAAAAAATAAAATACTTGGGAATAAATCTTACCAGAGACACAAAAGACCTCTACAAAGAAAACTATAAAAAGCTACTTCAAGAAACTATAAAAGACCTAAATAAATGGAAAAACATCCCATGCTCATGGATAGGAAGATTGAACATTGTGAAAATGTCAGTTCTACCCAAAGCAATCTATACATTCAATGCAATCCCAATCCAGATCCCATCAACATTCTTTAGGGATATGGAAAAAATGATCACTAACTTTATATGGAAAGGAAAGAGACCTCGGATAAGCAAAGCACTACTGAAGAAGAAAAACAAAGTAGGAGGTCTCACATTGCCGGATCTCAAAACCTACTATACAGCCACAGTAGTCAAAACTGCCTGGTATTGGTTCAATGACAGATACATAGACCAATGGAATAGAATTGAGAACCCAGGTATAGATCAATCAACCTATAGTCAGCTGATCTTTGACAAAGGCCCCAAATCCATTAAGTGGGGAAGAGAATGTTTGTTTAATAAATGGTGCTGGCAAAACTGGAGATCCATTTGCAGAAAAATGAAACAAGATATGTACCTCACACCACACACAAAAATGAACTCCAGATGGATCAAAGACTTAAATGTGAAACCTAGAACTATACAGTTTCTCAAGGAAAATTTAGGGTCAAACTTAAGGGCCCTAATATTTGGTATAAATAGACTACCAAGCATAATTCAAAATGCACCAACAGCAGAAGAGAAGCCAGATGATTGGGACCTTCTAAAAATTAAATGTTTATGTGCTTCCAAAGACTTCTCCAAAAGAGTCAAAAGAGAACCTACAGATTGGGAAAAAATATTTGGTAATAACATATCTGACAAGGGACTTATCTCTAGAATTTATAGAACACTCCAACACCTCAATAACAAAAAGACAAACAATCCAATTAAAAAATGGGCAGAAGACATGAACAGACACTTCACCAAGGAGGATATTCAAGCGGCCAACAAACATATGAAGAAATGCTCACGATCATTAGCTATTAGAGAGATGCAAATCAAAACAACAATGAGATACCATCTTGCTCCAGCACTAGTAGCAAAGTTCAACAAGACAGAAAATAACAAATGCTGGCGAGGTTGTGGAGAGATTGGGACTCTCATACACTGCTGGTGGGACTGTAAAATGGTACAACCATTGTGGAAAGCAGTATGGCGATTCCTTCAAAAGTTGGAGATACAAATACCATTTGACCCAGCCATCCCATTACTAGCTATATACCCTAAAGAAGTGAGAGCCATAACAAGAACAGATATATGCACGCCGATGTTCATCGCAGCACTATTTACAATAGCCAAAACTTGGAAACAACCTAGATGTCCAACAACTGAGGAATGGATAACCAAACTTTGGTACATTCACACAATGGAATACTATGCAACGCTAAAGAATAATGTAGAATCTGCAGAACACCGCATAACGTGGATGAACTTGGAGGACATTATGCTGAGCGAAATAAGTCAGTCACAAAAGGACAAATATTGTATTAGTCCGTTATTGTAAAAGTTAAGGAAATGTTTATATATTGGAGGACATTTTCTTTGTTGGTTACCAGGGGTGGGAGGGAAGGGGAGGGAATGCTGTTAGATAGATAGAGATAAATATTGATTTGGGTGAAGAGAAGGGCAATGTACCAAATGTGAGTGACCAATATGGCAGCATTGAGGATGAGAAAGACAGAGAGAGTTACATGGGCAGTACAAACAACAAATATGAACCCCTTTGTAAATACAATACTGAGTTGTTAATGAAAGCAAATATGGGTATAGGGACGGATAGATGGGTGAACAAGCTAAACAATTATGTATGTCTAAATGGAGAGTGTATCCAAGATCATATACAGGGTTGGCAGAAAATGGGCCTCTCGAAGAGTATGAAGGGATGGACACTGGGAGGAGGTAACTATGGGGAGGAAGTGGGAGGGGAGCTGCTGCATTGTAAATTTTGGTCAATGACATGAGACAAAGTATATGTGAACTGCTGTATGAAAAGTGAATTTACTTTGTAAATCTTCACCCAAATCCTAAAAAAAAAAAAAAAAAAAAAGATTACAGTCTTGGAAACCCTATGAGGCAGTTCTACTCTGTCCTACAGAGTCGCCTTATGAGTTGAATTGTTTTGATGGCAGTGGGTTTGGTTTGGTTCCTCCTTTCCACACCTATCCACTCCCCCCAATTAGCTCTAAGGATCCCTAAGTATTATTTATCTGGTTGGTCCTAGCCTCCCATTCTAGGCCTGAATCCTAGAGATTAAGTGAAAAAGAAACTCTAAACTATTGTTTGTGTAGGTCCTAAAGTCTAGAGTATATAACTAGGAACACATTTCTTAGAGGATGTGCATGTTCAACTTTACAAAACAATATTAAATTCTTTTCCAAATTATTTTCCCAATTTATACTCCTGCCAGGAATAGCTGAAAGTTTCCTTTGCTCCACAACCTTACTTACCATTTCCTGATTTTTTAACGTTTTGCATTTCCCAAAATCATGTTTTAAAGAAAATTCTTTCTGAACCATGGAAAGAATAGTTTTAGAGCAACTCTCAGGTACAACTGGTCTGCTTTCTTGAAGCATAATGAAGACACTATGAATGATGAAGTGAAAAGGCACATGATAAAAAGCAAACCCATCATATGCTCCCATAAAGGTTCCAGTAGAGCAATTCTGGGTCTCACAGAAACAAATAAAAAAGTGTGAACTCATATAAACCAAGGCTAAAGTAACCTGTTGCAAATTAAAGCTCCAACTAACCAGACCAAAACAAAGTCATCCTGAAATCTTCAGAACACAGTGATACAGTCCACATATTACTACTACTCCCTCAGAACAGCTGATTTCAAAAGGAATATATTCAAGGAAAACTTGTAAGAAGTTAGAATTATAGCAGTAGGTTAATCTCAGAGCTCACATAGCACTTACCTTCTGAAGTCCCTCTACAGTGGAAGGCAGGCTAATTAAATCAGAAGCTGACTTAACATTGGCTTTGAGATGGTTTACTGCAGAAGTCAACAGAGTAATCTGAAAGGAAAAAAGTAACAAACAATGGAAACAGAATCTGTAGAGTGTATGGTTTCGTTACAAGCTCTACAGTTGAAGATGATGTCCATGAACCTTGGATTTTATGCCTTTTTGTGATCCACATGTTATACCCTGGCAGCTCAGAGAATAGGAACTATAGTACTTTGGACAGACTTGAGATCTGGGAGGCAACAAAAATATCTCCTCTTTCCATGATCAATTTAAACACCAGTGCCAGAGAAGGGAACATAAGTACTATTCTTTTCCCTAGCCCTGGCAGCTAGGAGATCCAGAAATCTTAAATTACTCAAAAGATGCAGTGATTACAATACAATCCTTCAACATTTGGACAGGAACGGGACTAATGACTAAGGGCCACTAAAAGATTTCATTTTGGTAAAAAATAACACCACAGTTACTTACTGAACTTTTGTTCCTGTCCAATTGGGAGTATATATTATAAAGTAAAAGCCCATCATCACAATATACAGTGTACAAGAACTGTATCCTGACAACCTGAAAAGCATTTTCAACTACTTAGGGATTTAGTTTTGGTTTAACAATGTGATTAATATTTCAAACTCAATAGCTCAACCAAAGCACTACTTTGTACCCTGAAGGGGCTCAATAAATACCATTGACTCACTGACTGATGCAATAAATGTATTAAAATAGGAACTGAATCAAAATAAAATGTGGCTTCTCTCCTGCTATTTAGGGTAGAATTCTAAATAGCTGGACTTGCAGCTTTGAAAAATGTTAGAATATGTAGGCTGCTTATGTTTGGTATGTGGATGGGGCAGGAGAGGTTGAGATATACCTGGAAAACAAACAAACACAAACAAACAACAACAACAACAAAAAAAACTTCTCTAATTCAAATATATAGGAATCTCAGAATGATGCAATATAACTACATGACTAGACAGAAATCATGAAGTCCTCTTGGTTCTTTTAATTTCTAATCTCCCTTGAATGAAGACCATTAGGAACCTGGATAATACCCAATTCCAAACTGTAGAGATCATGTTCTAACAAGGCTTGCAGTATGACTAAAACCATTCCTAAAAAATTCTTAGTTTTAAATTGCTTTCCTGTCCCAAATTCTAGAATGAGGACACAGGATCTATCACTAGTATTTATATTTAGAGTGGCTTCATTGATCAGAGTACCCACAAAAGTTTCTAGGCACTTGCTACATGCCTAGCACTGTATAACCATGCTTATAACCAGGGGGATATAAGACAAAGTAGAACCTAAGCTTCTATTTATTCCTTCAACAAATATTTGACATTTTCTGTTCTGGGCACTGCAGAAAAAGTGGCAAATAAGACCATGAGGTTCTGCTCTCATGGAGCTTATGTCCTAGTACAAGGTAACAGAAAAGCATGAAGAAATGTATCAGGAAGTAATGAGAACTATGCAGAGAATTAAAACAGGGCTCCTAGAGTGAACAGCAGCTTGGTCTGAGCAAGGTAGTTCACTAGGGAGCCTGAGAACTCAGATTCTCTTCACCCTTGTTCCTTTTAGAATGGGTAAGTTCAGGGGCTTGAGACCATTTTTCATCCATTTATTAATGCAACAAATACATATTGAACCCCGTTATATGTTAGTAGGAGCTCTGGTGGTGTAGCAGTTAAGGTATCTGGCTGCTAATCAAAAGGTTGGCAGTTCAAACCCACCAGCCACTCCATGGAAGAAAGATGAGGCAGTCTGTTTCCGTAAAGATTTACAACCTTGGAAACACAATGGGGGTCACTGTCAGAATCGATTTGATGGCAGTGAGTTTGGTTTTTGGTTTTTATTATGTCAGTGGTGGACAACACAAATATCAGTGATCTTGTGGAGCCTGTATTTTAGTGCAGGAGACAGAAATTTTACGTAAGAAAAATATTAGATAGCAGGAAGCATTAGAGAGAAAATTAAAATAAGGTAACTTGATGAAAGTGACTGGGTAGCTATTTTAGGTCAGATAAGAGAAGGTCTCTATAATGAACTGAAATTTAAATTAAGATCTAAATAATAATGAATTAATCATACAAAGACTAGATGAAGTACATTTCATTGCTGAAAGAACTGCCAGAGCAAAGTCCCCAATGCAGGAAGGAACTTGGCATATTTGAATAGAAAGAAGGACAGAGTAGCTAGTGCAGAGAAAGAGAGAAACCGAGCAACTGAAAGGAGTATTAATTGAGTAGTTACATGGCTGGAGATATCTTTGACGAAGATTATTATGGCTATTATGTGGAAACAGGAAGACCAGTAAGAAGACCAGTTGGGAAGTCCAGGCAAGAGACAGCAGAGGTTCAGACTTGGTGGTAGAAGTAGGCATTATGAAGTAGAGAGAACATGATTTCCTAAGGAACTGGATGTAAGGGGCATGGAACAGATAGAAACTAAAAGTCCTAGATCTCTAACTTAAAGGAGCTTTCAATAAAGCTGAGAGAACTCACATGGAAGAAACAAGTATTAAATGGGATACTGAAAAAAATTCAGAGAAAACGATACTTCAGGTGCAAACTGAAAGCAACAGATTTCATTTAAGTAGGACTCAAATTAGACTCTGATAGAGTTCATATATAAATATAAAGCAGGTAGTCTTTCTAGGTCAGAAGAGTGAGAGTAGCATTGGGGAATAGGGAGGGACCAACAGCATGTATTTTCAATTGCCTCTTATGCATGTGAAAGCTGGACAGTGAATAAGGAAGACAGAAGAAGAGTTGATGCTTTGAGTTGTGGTGTTGGCAAGGAATACTGAAAATACCAGGGACTGCCAGAAGCATGAACAAATCTGTCGTGGAAGAAGTATAGTCAGAATGCTCCTTGGAAGCGAGAATGGCCAGTCTTTGTCTCACCTACTTTGGTCATGTTGTCAGAAGGGACCATACCCTGGAGAAGGGTATCATCCTTGGTAAAGTGGAGGGTCAGCAAAAAAAGAGAAGACCCTCAACAAGATGGACTGACACAGTGGCTGCAAAGATGGGCTCAGATACAGCAATGACTGTGAGGCTGGCACAGGACTGGCAGTATCTTGTTCTGTTGTACACAGGGTCTCTGAGTCTGAGCCGACTTGATGGCACCTAACGACAGCAAAAGTAACAGCATAAATACCATGTATCAAAGTGACTGTGATTCACTTATTTGTGTGATAACTGGATTAAGGTTTCTCTTTTCTACAAGACTATAAGCTCCATGTGATCAAGGGCCATGTCTGTTTTACTTTCCATAATATGCCTGGTACAAAGACAGGACTCATTAAGTATCTACAATATGAACAAATGGTTGACAATGAACACTCTGTGTCTGGGACAGGCGTTGAGACGGCTAGTCCAAATAAAGTAGGAGGTAGGGGCTATGATGTAACAGATAAGGCTAGATAAGTAGTAATTTCATTTTTCTTACCAATAAAATGGGTATAACATCAAGAACCACCACGCATAGGAATGTGTGGCTATTTTAAAATACATCCACAAATTCTTTGATATTCCTCCTTTCAAGTGGTGGAGTCTAATTCTCTTTTCCTTGAGTATGAGCTAGACTTAGTGACTGGCTTCTAGTGAAGAGAATAAAGTGGAAGTGCTAACATGCAACTTTGCAGACTAGGTCATAAAAGGCACTGCAGCTTCCTCTTTGCTCTGTCTCTCGGATTACTCACTCTAGAGAAGCTAACTGACATGTCGTAAAGACAATGAAGAAGCTCTACACAGAAGCCCATGTTTGGGAGGAACTGAGGCCTCCTGCCAATAGTCATATAAGTAAAAATCCTCCAAGTTCTAGTCAAGCTTCAGGTGGCGCAACTCTGTTGTACATCTTGGCTGCAACTTTAGAGAGATCCAGAGCCAGCTAAGTTGCTTCTGAATTCCTGATCCACAGAAACTACGAGATAATAAATGTTTGTTGTTTTAAGCCACTAAGTTTTGGGATAACATGTACTACAACATCAAATGACTAATACAGGCTTTGAGGATTAAATGAGATACGTAACTCAACAGTTCCTGGCACAAACAAAATAGTCAATAAGCAGTAAGTCTTTAATAGTGAAATTTAATAAGCATCTAAATGTGCAATTCTCTATAATAATCACCAATATTCCAATTCTATCCATAAAAACAAAACGGGTGAGAAACCTGAGGCCACATTTATACTCTTAGCAACCTATCAGTCTCTTAAGGGTAGCAATTATATAAAAGAGGTTTCCATCCAGGCCGTTACAAAGATATCATGAGCAGTATCAAGGTTGGGAAAGTACATAAGTAACAAGTATTTGGCTGCATTGTAGTTCATGGGAGCATTAATTAGAGAAGCCTTGTTAGATTACCTAGAAGTATCTGCCAAAATCTGGAATGTTTATATACTTTAACTCAGCAATTTCACTTCTAGAAATCTGTTTAAAAGATTACTTGCTCATGTACACAAAGATGTATGCACAAGAATATTCACTGCTTCCTTACGTACAACTGAAAAACACTAGAAACAATCTAAGTGTCTATCATTAAGGATATAGACATAAGCCAATGAATAAAGCAACCTGTAGAACATATACTGAAAGACCTCATATATTTACACACACATACACCTACAAATTAATTCATATTAAAAATTATTATGACTTTTTAAATATATAGAAAGGGGACTAGAAAGATGCAGTCTGGATCACCATAGGTGACAGTAAACACCTATGGAGACAGGGAAAATTGTGTGTGCATGTGTGTGTGTGAGGGAGAGAGATGGGGACACACAGAAATAAGGAGTTGAAAGGGAATTTTCATAGTAGCTCTCTCTCTATTCTCATACGATGAGAATACACTCATGTATTAGGGAATTTTTAAAAATACAGAAGATGAGAAAGAAATAACACACCTCAGAAAAAGACATCATATAACTTTAGAAGGGGTTTGATAGGTTACCTTGGGTAGCTGTTTCCTCTATACCCTCCAGTGGGTCTTCCAGGACTACCTGGACATGCCCAATCATAAAATGCTAAACAGGACTCTTCCCCAAGCAAAGTTTTACTTAGCGCACAAAAGTATGTATACATTTGGCTCAAGACCAATTTGATGAGGAAGAATATAGCTATTCCAGATGTCCTATTAATTATGTGGTTAACTTGTAGCTACCTGAGGGAACAAGAAACTCTTTTCACTGACCAACTGCCCAGATTTTAATGGGACAGCAAGTTATGCTCTGGGTGGAAACTATTCTCCTAGGTATGGCAATGTCCCGAAGCTACAGCAAAACTCAGTGCTAATCAGAAATATCTCAAGAATGGCCAACAGCGTCACTAAGAGGCCAGTGTGGCTGGGTGGCAGCTGCCATTTCACTCAAAGTTTAAAATGTCCAGCAGGACTAGGTGAGGTACGGTTCTCCACTCCCTATTTCCATGCCCTACTCTAAGCCTAGGGTATCAGTTGCCTCACTGAACAAAAGTATGCCCTAGAGAGCTGACTATTAACTCTCCAATTATCAAACATCATTTAGGACTTCCTACTCACTTATAAGATCTGGATCACACACTGGTGACTAGGGTGCAGCTATATTCTCACAGCCTGCAAAACTGAATTTCATCTTTCATGTTCCTCTCCTCAGTGGAATAATGCCCAAATCTATGGAAAACTATAGCGAGGCTATAAGTATAACTGGAATGGAAAGACAAGGGATATCCTCCCATTACTGGTGACTGCTCTTGCCTCTGACACATTCTAGAATGTTGTTGTTGTTGTTATATGCCGTCGAGTCGGACCCGACTCAGTGACCCCTCCTTGGGTTTCTGAGGCAGTATCACCATGGAAGTAGATTGCCCCATCTTCCTTCCGAGGAGTGGCT
>NW_006921756.1:2582876-2586289 GCF_000298275.1 Orycteropus afer afer
AAAAAAATGAAGAAAGCAGATAATATAGAAAGAGTATCTAGTAGTGCCCTGCACAAAGTTATCTCATGAATGGCAGTTAGCATCTTCAAAGCCACCACAACTATCGTTGCTATCACTATCACGTTCATCATCATGCTTAGGGCCCAAAGTACAGGGTTCAAGTTTCTAGTATAATTAAATCCATACACAAATAGCTATCACGTAAGGCATTTGCACAAGTGCCAGAAAAGAGATACAGAGAATGCTATAGGAGAAGGGCACTCAAACTCCTTGCTGAGTTATCATCTCTGCCCCTTTCCACCAAATTGTAGCTATATCAAACTACTAAAATTCCCCGAATACACTGTGTTTTCATCCCTCTATGTTCTTGTACATAGTAATATTTTGTCTAGAATACCCTTCTCTCTATCTGCAGATTCACCTGGCTAAGTCCTATTTGCCCTTCAGGACTTGGCTCCAGTAAGTCTGGGTTAGATATAAACAAAAAACCAAACTCACTGCCATCAAGTCAAGTCAACTCATAGCGACCCCTCCTTGGGTTTCTGATGCGGTATTACTATGGAAGTAGACTGCCCCACCTTCCTTCCAAGGAGTGGCGAGTTTGAACCACCAGCCTTCTGGTTAGCAGTCAAATGCCTTAGGTTAGATATACATGCTTCTCAATGTTCCCACAATACACACTTGGACCTGTTTGTCTCCTTATCTCATTTCACTCCCACCCACCACCATCCAGTGCATATGTCTTAAATAACTATAAAATCTGAGTAAGGGGTTAAAGTTACCCAGTGGCAACTACAGAACCATATACATAGGAGATGCTCAATCAATATCCTTTGAATAGTCTCTTTCCTGTGGCAGAGTTCCTCTTTTAGAATCAAAACCTAGTAAGCTCTGGCCACTTTAGGGATTGAAAAAGTGTTTGCTCTAGATTTGTTTGCCTGATTAAGGTATTTAACCAACTTTGCCACCTGCTCTTATATTAGTCTAGAACAACTAGTATTAACTGGTAGTGGTGCAGTATAGCACTATTTCCCAATGCTGCGTCTGTAAGTTTATTAACTCCAATGAACAAAAACAGCTCTTTTAGCTAATAAAAATAGGCTACCTCCTTTTCTTGATGGTTAGATGATGTTTCTTTTTAAATGTGATTCTTAAACTGCCCTTTAAGAAAAGCTGACTTAAGTATTTCCAACTTCCTCTACTTGATGAAACTCCATTCCTCTGTAAAAAGGGTTAAAATTTTAAATATTTTGTAAATACACACTATTGCCCATTTTACCTGACTTTAATGTGTTGGGATCATAGTATATAAGACACCATTTTAAGAAGTAAAACGATCTGAAGTGTGTTCCCTGTACCTATAAATTCATATCCCAAACAAACAAACAAAAAAGAAAAACAAAGCTAACTCTCCATGGCTTACAAAGAAATACCACATTCTGCTACCTGCTTATTCATTTCTGTGATGTTTATCCAGACATTGTTCAAGCCCCGCTCTCCAGATTCAATCTTCTCAAGTTGTTTTTGTTTGCTGAGTAGTTCTTCATTAAGTTTGGGAATTTCTTGGAATGAGCTTTTCTGATTAGATTCCACTAAAGGCAAAAATAAGAACAATTATCAATAGCTATAAATTTTGCTCATGGCTCCAAGATGAAAACATAGTCATAGAGTAGGAAGAAGATGGATTAATAAAGTTAATTCTGGAAGAATAATTATTGAACATATATATATATATCAACTACACTGTTCTTTTATTTATGTAAATGTCTATCTTTAAGACTAAAGCTCCATTTTAACTGGTTTGCTAACCAAAAGGCTGGAGGTTCAAACCCACCAGCAGCTCCACAGGAGAAAGATGTGGCCTTCTGTTTCTGTAAGTATTTATAGCTTTGGAAATCCTATGAGGCAATTCTACTTTGTTCTATAGGGTCACTGTGAGTCAGAATGGACTCAATAGCAGTAGTTTTTGGTTTGGTATTTCACTACTAAGGAGCCCTGGTGGTGCAGTGGTTAAGCACTCAGATGCCAACCAAAAGGTCAGAGGGTGAAACCCACCAGCTGCTCTACAGAACAAAGATGTGGGAATCTGCTTATATAAGGATTATAGCCTTGGAAAACGCTATAGGCTAGTTCTATTCTGTCCTATGGTTGTTATGTGTCAGAATCAACTTGATAGCAAATTCCCCCCCACTATTAAAAGCACTTAAATTCTTTTAGTTCAGTTTCCTCATATGTAATATAGAAATAAAATATATCTCATTTATATAGACAGGGTAAATGATCAGGTATGTCTAGGCAAAAGGGAATATACCTATGACCACATGAGTTTGGCAGAGGATATTTTTATATATGTATCTGTATGCGCTAGTAAGCCACTCCTCGGAAGGAAGATGGGGCAATTTATTTCCGTAGTGATACTGCCTCAGAAACCCGAGGGGTCGCTATGAGTTGGGTCCGACTCAACGGCACGTAACAACAACAACATGCACTATTAAGAATGTCCATATATATAATAAAGCTAACCAGGCAAAGTTATAACTTCTTAGCCACAGCTGAACACCCTAAGAGAATGAGTCACTGTGCCCATGGGCTCAGGGCCATGGTTGCTTGGGACATCAAGGTCAACTAGTATAACATACTATACAAAAACACTGGCTTGCAAGTGGCCATATAACATGCAGTATGTTTCTCCTCATTCAGAGCAAAGAAGAATGAAGAAAACCAAAGATGCACAGAGACAATTAGTCCAAGAAACTAATGGGCCATGTGAACCTCAGCATACATGACCCTAAGACCAGAACTAGATGGTGCCTGGCTACCACTGTCAACCACTTGGGAAGCGATTAAAATAGAAGATCCTGGACAGAGTAGGAGAAAAATGTGGAACAAAGCACAAAATCATAAAAAAGACCAGGTTTACTGGTCTGACAGAGACTGGTGAAACCCACTTTGGGCCTGGAATTGAAAATCACTCCTGAGACTTCCGGTCAAACAGTAGACAGGTATATAAAGTGAGCATTTACACAGGTAGATACATCCCTTAGAAAAACCATGGGAGATCAGAAGGGCAGTATTTGCATAGGGAGATAGCTCAGAGGGCAGGAATGCAAGGAAGGAAAGACACAGGGAAAAGGTAACCACAGGGAAGAAGTAGGAAGAGAGCTGTTATGTTCCAGGGATTGCAATCAGTGTCATGAAACAAAATGTGTATTATCTGTTTTATGGAAAATGAATTTGCTCTGTAAACTTTCACCTGAATCACAATTAAAAATAAAAAAAAGAAAGCACCTCATAGGGTTGTTAGAATTAAGTGAGAGGATGGTTGTAAAGAACTTAACACAGCTGATCAAGCACACAACAAATGATCAATAAATGTTAAGCACTGGCCAGCTCAATTAAGGTTTTTTTTTTTT
>NW_006921756.1:2586909-2588272 GCF_000298275.1 Orycteropus afer afer
CTAGATGGCAGCTTCCTAGCTTTTAAGGTCCCAGTCGCTACTCGCCAAAGTAGGAGTTGGAACAATGTTTTGTATAGTATGTTATGCCAATTGAGCTTGATGTCCATTAAGGGGTTTTTTGATTAGTCAATAAAGATTTCTGGTTTAGAGATTTGCCAGCCAGAAAGGGTTATTTCTCTTTCTCTTCTTCCTTTAAATTAAAGCATTTTTCCTTTTCATGGAAAATAAAATATTGACAAGTGTTGAGGATAAAAGCTACCTCATTTTCTAAAGGCCACAGACTGACTGATTAGTTATTTACTTTCTTTAAAATAATAATAAAAAAAAAAACTGGCAAAGAATACCAGTATACAATGTTTCATTAAAATACAAGCTCGGAAGCTTTGTTTTGTCCACTTTCATACAGTCCGCATTTTGAATATACCTGACACATTTTAGGCACTCAATAAATATTTATGGACTGAATAAATTTGATCTTTGCTTACCTTTCAACCACATTTCTCACCACTCTACCTACCTCTTTCATCCATTTTTGTGCCAAGCTGATCTCTTGAGCACATCAAGCTGTTTAAACTAAGTGACCCTGCACAGGATACTCTTTCTGCCCGGATGCCCTTGGCCTGCCCATTCTTCATTTCTACCACCTTAGCCTAGTTAATTCCCTTCAAGATTCAGCTCAAACAGCTGTGCCTCTACCTTGGGCTACTACCACCTCTTCACCACTCCAAACTCTAAACCCGTTGCCACTCAGTCAATTCTGATTCTGATTAATAGCAACCCCGTAGGACAGAGCAGAAGAACTGCCTCAGGGTTTTCAAGGTTGTAATCTTCATGGAAGTAGACTGCCATATCTTTCTCCCATGGAGCAGCTGATGGGTTTGAACTACCAACTTTTCGATTAGCAGCTCAGCACTTAATCACTGTGCCACCAGGGCTCCAGACTCTATCAGGCACTTAATACATTGTGCTGCAATTCTTGACTTGTCTGTCTCTTCCACCAGTCTGACAGTGAACTGCTTGAGGACAGGGAGCAAGTTTTTACTTATGTATTCCCAGTGCCCAGCACAGTGCTGGGTACACAGAATCACTCAAATACTTGTCCAGTAAATAACCACAGGGTATGAAATGGAAGCAGTGCTACTTTATTAAGTTAAGCAAAAACACAACAAACAACAACAGCAAAAATCCCATAAAGTTAGAGGTGGTGGTGGTAATAAATAGAAAAGAAACTTTACTTCAATCAAATCCGCTATAAAAATATTCAGAATTAATGTAGAATCTGCAAAACACCACATAACGTGGATGAACTTGGAGGACATTATGCTGTGTGAAATAAGTCAATCACAAAAGGACAAATATTGTA
>NW_006921756.1:2589402-2591055 GCF_000298275.1 Orycteropus afer afer
TATGAAAAATGAATTTACTCTGTAAATCTTCACCCAAATCACAATTAAAAAAAAAAATCAGAATTATCCAAAGAAATGAAATTTTTAATTCATTTTTCAAAAACATTTGCCAAAAGATTTCTTTATAAATAATAGATCCTCTCTAAGTGGTTTTAGGAGTCTGGTGGTGTAGTGGTTAAAGTATTGGGTTGCTAACCAAAGGGTCAGTGGTTCAAACCCACCAGCAGCTCTGCAGGAGAAAGACATGGTAGTCTGCTTTTATAAAGATTTATAGCTTTGGAAACCCTAAGAGACAGTTCTGCTGTGTCCTATAGGGTAACTATGAGCTGGAATTAACTGGATGGCAGTGGGTTTTCGGTAAGTGTTTTTAATATAACATTTGATTTAAACATGCAGGAACATCTCATATAGTAGGGACATTTTACTAATCAGCCTAAATTAATGTAACACTTAGCATTTCACTGAGTTTCTTACATATTTTCAATTATGTTGTAAATAAAAACTCATCCCACATCTGCTGTTCTCAAGTGTGGTCAAATATCCCACAGGGATGAGGGGCAATCTCTTTCTATACCAATTAAGTAGAAGAGAGCAGTAGAAGAGGAAGTAAGACATACACATAAATAACCTGTGTGTAATTATTAACTAATAAATATATAAAGGTGACAAGCCCTGAAGGCACTCTGGAACCTAAGGATTGTGGGAGCTGAGAGGGGATAATTATCATCTGATTTGGGGCCTTTTGGTAGAGAAGCCAAGTAAGTAGAGGCACTTTTATTACATAAATGGGAGGAAGTGGAGAAAACAACTTATGATTACTAATTCATGTTCTTTCAATACGGAAAGCAACTCATTTAAAATTTAGTATATTAATACTCAAAATAACTTACCTAGCTCTTTTTCTTGATCTTTGAGATTAGGAAATGGAGATTTTGGCATACATTGTTTTTGAGAGAACACATACCATGCCGATGGCAAGGTTTTATACTTACACAATGGTTTTACAGTTGGCAATGAATTTTTATGTAATTATTATTCACCAACTTGCTAATGAGCCCCTACATGTGTCCACTCCTGCACTAGGCACTGGTATTTAAAAAATGATCCCAAAGTTCTCCATTTAATGGGAAGCGAGGTGTGGTCACAGAATTACCATACAGAGTGACAGGCATTATAATGAAAATGTCCAAAATGTTCTGGTAACACAAATAAATCTTTAAATTTTTTGGATGGGAAAATGGAGACTTAAGAAGAGTAAGTGACTAATTCCAAGTTTTATATCTAATAACGAGCAATCCAGGATTGAAGCCTTCTGCTCATAAGACCTGTACTCTTTCTAGCATACACTAGCTGGTAGAGATAACAACCAAAAAAGCCTGCTGCCATCTAGTCAATTCTGACTTTTTTGGGACAGAGTAGAACTGCCTTATTAGGGTTTCCAAGGCTGTAGAACTTTATGGAAGCAGACTGCCTCACCTTTCCCCTGTGGAGTGACCAGTGAGGTTCCAACACCAATCTTTTGGTTAGCAGCCCAATACTTTAATAACTACTATGCCACCAACCAGCCACTCCTCGGAAGGAAGGTTGGGCAATCCTACTTCCGTAGTGATACTGCCTCGGAAACCCAAGGAGGGGTCGCTATGAGTTGGGGCC
>NW_006921756.1:2591753-2604845 GCF_000298275.1 Orycteropus afer afer
TCTTCTGCTATAAATCTTGGAGACAAGGCCCTTGCCAGATATGTAATTATTGGCAAATATGAGTTTGTGGCCATCATTTTTGTTATGTGCTTTTTTGTGGTGTCAATTTCTTTGTTCCATGTAATTTTCTATGCTGAGCTCATTTTTATGAATCGTATTATCACTTTCTTCATTGCTATTGTTTTAGTATTTGCTGAATATTTATGCTGGTCCTCTTTTTTGATGTGAAGGCTTATTATTTTGCTTTGAGGTTACTCTGTGATTTACAGTTTTCTTCTCAAGTTTAGAACAGTCTGTTCTATCTTGTAGTTGTCTTGACTTCCCTACCATCTAGAAGTTCTGTAACAACACATTTTTTTTCCCTCTTTTTGGTTTGTAGTTGTCCTCATTTGTCAGTTGGTGTCTCTGGTTCCCTGTTTACAATCTTACAGGCTGTTGTTGCTTGTCTGTCCAAAGGGCTCCCTTTAGCATCTCTTGTAAAGTTGGTCTGGTTTTAACAAATTCCCTTCATTTCTGCTTATCTGGAAATGTCCTAATTTCACCATCATATTTGAGGGACAATTTTGCTGGGTACATAATTCTTGGAAATTTTTCTCTTTCAGGGTTTTATACATACCATCCCAATGTCTTCTTACCTGCATGGTTTCTGTTGAGAAATCCAAGCTTAGTCTTACTGGTTGCCCCTTGTAGGTAACTTTTTGTTTTTCTCATTCTGCTCTCATGATTCTTTGTCTTTGGTTTTGGTAAGTATGATGATGATATGTTTTGGTGATTTTATTTTGGGGTCTATCCTGTTTGGGGATCGTTGGACTTCCTGAATGGATATATCCTTGTTTTTCATCATACCAGGAAAATTCTCTTCCAACAAGTCTTCAACAATTTTCTCTGTGGTTTTATTTGTCTCTTCCTGTTCTGGAATTCTGATTACACACAGATTATTCCTTTTGATGGTATCCCACATGAACATTAGGCTTTCTTCATTTTGTTTTGATCTTTTTTCTGATTTATCTCTTTCCAAAGAAGTGTTCAGGTATTTGCCTTCAATCTCTCTAATTCTGTCTTCCATTGATTCAATTCTGCTCCTTCGCCCAGTCAATGTCTTATCTATTTCTGAAACTTTAGTATTAATCTTCTGGATTACTATGTGTAGATTTTGTACCACTTGTAATTTTTCATTTATTTTGTCATTTTGTTCTTGTATTGTCTTTCGAAATTGTTCTAGGATTTTCTCTGTGTTTTCCTTGATCTGTCTCTCAGTTCGCTGAAGATACCTAAATATAATTCTTTGAATTCCTTATCAGTGAGTTGCAATGCTGCATCTTCCTCAAGGATGTGTTTTGGGTCTCTATACTGGTCCCTTGTTTCTCCTACTTTATCTTGCTTCTTTGGGTGGACTGTGATGCTCTGTTGTCTCCCAGGTATTGTGACATTTTTATGTTTATATTTAATTGGTGATTGTATGTTGGAGTGACTTGTCCACAATTTTCATTTTCTTTGTTTTGTTTGTATGTTATCTACGCACGCAGGGTACTGTGCTCCTCTATTTGCTAGTTGACAACACTTATACATTTACCACCTGTCTCCTTTCCTGTTGTGAGCCTCTCGTATATCCCTGCCAGCCTTGGCAAACAGACCTATTCTTAGGTCCTGTTTTCATTTAGGTTTTTTCACTAGTTGGTACCTAATCCACTTCTGTATAGTTCCTTTTTTTCAAAGCTCAGGGCTCCAGGATTATGTTCTGTATCTCTGTCAATTGGTTTTTCTTTTCCTTGTTGAAGAGGGTCTGCATTGCTTGCCTGCCTATTCCTCCATCTTACCGCAAGTCCTCCACTAACATGTTGTCTTTCAAGGAGCTCTGGTGATGTAGTGGCTAAGGAAGTTGGTTGCTAACCAGGACAATAGTTTGAACCCAACAGCTGCTCCATGGAAGAAAAACTGGGCAGTCTGCTTTACAGCCTTGGGAACCCAAGGAGAGTTGCTGTGGGGGTTGCTCTGAGTCAGAATTGACTCAATGGCATGAGTTTGGTGTTTTGTTTTTTTGTTGTTGTTGTTGTCTTTGACCAAATTAATGCTTGTATGACCAGAAAAGGAGATGCCTGAGTTAGTAATACTTTCCTTCTCTTCCAAAATTTTCTTCCTTCACTCTAGCATTTCACAGGTAAGTGACAGACAGGCATGAATGGGAATAGAATCTTCCTTAGAGTAACAGTATTTGAATTCTTTAGAAACCCCTGGTTCTAGAAAAAGACTACTGAGCTAAGAGTCTCAAGGCCAGTCAGTACCTTAAGCTTAAGGATCAAGTTACTCTTTCACTGCAAGGAAAAATACCAAGCCTAGCTTGCAAACAGCCATCTAGATGCAACGATGGGTCTCTTCTCACCCAGTGCAAAGAAGAATGAAGAAAATCAAAGACTCATGGAAACAATTAGTCCAAGTGACTGGTACACCATGTAATCCTCAGCCTATATGACTATGAGACCAGAAGAACTAGATGGTGCCTGCCTACCACTGTCAACAACTCAGAGGGAGATCTATGTAGGAGATCCTGGATAGAGTGGGAGAACAATGTGGAACAAAACTCAAAATCATTTGGAAAAAAAAATAAAAAGGGACCAGGTTTTCTGGTCTGATAGAGCCTGATGGAACAACTGAGACTGTGGCCCCCAGCTGCCCTTCAGGTCTGGAATTGGACCTACTTCTGTGGCTTCTAGCCAAGTAGAGGACAGGTATATGGGGTGAACATTTGCACTGGGTGGATGCACTCCTTGAAAGAGCAGTCATGGGAGAACAGAGGGGCTGTGTATGCACAGAGAGGCAGCTCAGTAGGCAGGAGTGCATGGAGGGATGGACAGAGGAGGTGACTATGAGGGGGAAGTGGGAGGGGTGCTGTTGCATTGTGGTAAATTGTAGTCAATGTCATGAGACAGTGTACATGAAATGCTGTATGGAAAGTGAATTTGCTTTGTAAACTTTTACTCAAATCACAATTAAAAAAAACCAAAACAAAAAAAAACCACCAAGCCTATCCGCTTTGTTTTCTCTGTCAGATACATAAGCAACCTCCCCTCCCTTCCTTGCAAATGTCTTGGAAAATTTGCTGAAATACAGAACAAGGAGTTCTGAATTTCTTGAAAAGGTATTAAAGTCAGACAAGCAAGTGGTCTTATTTGAGTCAGTGACTTCCATTGTGCTCTTGAAAAACAAGAAATGAAAAGCAACTTACTGAACATACAAAGTAGAAGCATAATTCAAAGAAAGGTCATTTAAGCTTAGTAAGATTAACCCCATTTAGTACAAAACACTCTTGGGCAAGTGGCCCACAATGGTTCAGGCTATGGGCTGATTATGCTCCAGGTCTATCTTCTTCCCTTCATCAGAAAGTCCCACTTGCAGACATTACACATGCTGGCATTTCTATTGTAGCAAACCAAAGCCAACAAAGCAGCTGGACTGACACTTGCAAATCTGCTTCACTCAGCTGGCTGACTGAGGTAGTCAGAGTCCCAGGGGAATGCTGCTCAGTGCTAGAGAGCAGGTCTCATGGGCCAGGGTGCAATGTCTGGCATCTTCTGAATACAGTGCTTCCAGGGATTGGTATTAACAAGTGCTCAATAAATATTAGTTGACTGATTGATTGTCAGGTCTATTATATGTGCTACATTTTAATATGCATTTTTAAACAAAGAAAGGTGTAAAGTGTATGAATCTCCTGTAAACACAAGCATGGAGAAAGGAATCCCTGGAGGGCAGAAATAAGGAGTGTTTTTAAAATTTATAAATAAATAATTGCTGTATGTGATCAAAACAAGCTATAGCATAAGCTCAGGAGGCCCAACTAATTATGAGATAATAGCATGCACAGGTGTCTTCAGTGGTTATTTACAAGTTAAACACTGTTTCTGAGAACCTCATTCCCAACTTACTATCACTACTTACATTACAAAGAAAATGTCTTAAAAACACCTTGTAATACTGCTAAGGACAATGATCAAAGAGGAAAAATCACTAGGGTGTATGTATTACATTTTCTTATTCTGTAATCCTGATTTAACCAGTTGATAGAACATATAGGTCAGGATGCTTCTGGCTGAGGATTGTGGCGTATCCAGTCTCATCCCCTAAATCAGAAGCTTAGGAAAGAAAACTAAAGTTAGTATTTCAACTTTTTTTTTAAACATCATCATTGGGAATGTCATTAACACATTAACTAAGGATTAGCTGTCCCTAGGCCTGCTTCAGAACTTGAATAACTGCAGGCAGCAAGGAGAAGGAACGCTGGGATGCTGTGATCTCTTTGACTTAAGAAGGGAAGTAAGGAAACAACTCTTATTTCTTGGGGCTGGATTTCTTTATGACCTTGAGGGAACCTATAGGTCAGTTTCCTGGTGTGCTAATGCTCTTGAGGTTAGGGTATTTTCTATTAAGTTGGAATTGGTTCCTTAGCTTAGAAAATTTACCCTTGAAACTTGGAATCAAAGATCTCAGTATTGCTGCAGATTAAACTTGGTTAAAGCTCCTAAATAAAAAGACCTTTTAAAATGATAATATTCATTAATGGTAATTAAAGCCTTTTTCCTCAAAACAGATAATGTCACAAATACAAACAAAGCTAAGGATAGGAGAGAAATCTATTAGTTCTCACTCTAAATTTAAAATCTGATACTAAGAAAACCTGGTCCTTCAGTACTTCTACTAAACTTCTTTAGATTACTGACTCAAGTTAATATCAAATAGATCTGTGGACACTTGCAGAAATGTTCGCAGGCTTAAAAATCCACTGGGAATAGTGATGCAGTTGTAGTAGTGGTTATAAACATGAGTTTGGACAGGAGAGGGGTTAGAAGACCAGGTACAAGTCTCAGCTCTATCATACTTAATCACTGAACAAGTTAGCTAATCCTTTTGTTTTCTCTTAATTGCACAATAATAATAATAATACCCATCTCACAGCACTGTTTTGGGGATAAAATGATTTTTGGGACTTGGCACACACTAAACACTCCATAAACATTGGCTATTCATTATCATTTACCATTTCTATGTTCCTATACTGCTTTTCTTAAGGAAGAAATCATTTGACACACAAGTCCACCTTCTTTCTCAAGTGGCCCTGGGGAGTAAAAGTAAACAACCTAATGTTGCCACTGGCATTTTATATTTGGGGAAGTTGAGGCCACAGGTGGAGGTTAACCAAGGCTCTGGACCCCTGGACCACAGCTCTCCCTTTTGCACACTAAGCATTGATTTCAACACCAGGATTTCAGGTACGACTTTTTCTGATGGTGCAAAAGCACTGCTTTTTGTCTGTGGGTTTAAAAATAAATAACTGTTACAGCATTCAAACTAGCAACTAAGAATGAGTATAAAAAAAATGTACAATTCTTTCAACAGAGCAGGCAAAATGCTTACTTAATTCAATATGATCATCCATTTGTCCTAGAATCTGGAAAA
Organism: Orycteropus afer afer; assembly: GCF_000298275.1. Lineage (NCBI taxonomy): Eukaryota > Metazoa > Chordata > Mammalia > Tubulidentata > Orycteropodidae > Orycteropus > Orycteropus afer. The sequence goes on from NW_006921756.1 coordinate 2,597,205, forward strand.
GACTCCAAGATTACATTCTGAAAAGGGTAACCACTTACTTGTTCTAAATTTTTCCTTGAGGGCATCCAGATCTTCCTTGAGAGCAACCTGCATCCACACCAAACCAACACAGGCCACGACACAGGCCGCGAGGATGACAAAAGCACAGAGGGGATAACAGATCTTGCAGCATCGTAAATAATCTCCCCTGATCGTAGGAACAAATTCAACTATGAGTACAAACACGATTACAAGTGTAGTTTTATTAGAAATAGTATACATATCTTGCCATACAATTATTCTTTGTAACTTTACCTAGGGACATAGGGTAATGTACTTAAGTCTGAACTGCAGATTAAAAATGACTAAATACGACTTATAAAGAGTTTACCTATTGGGTACAAAGGTTTCAAAGTTCACATGTAAAAGGAGTTCCTATGGGCTGCAGGAAGCACTGTGGTACTGCAGCTCACAGCCATCATCGATACAGGAGGGAGGTCTTTGGATACAAACAAGTTAAGTGTACAGACCAGTGCTTCTCTATAATATAATTTATCTATCTATCCATTCTACCCTCTCAAATATACACTCTCTCACTCCAGGGAACTCTGTCTCAGTTTACTGAAACTTCACAAACTTTTGAGCAAGTTTTACTACAAATGAATGAAAGAAATAAGGTCGGTCAGTTTAAGTGGACATCTGGTGCTCTCTAGCTTATTGGCTCCGAAGGAAAGGAACACAGCACTCAAGGTCTGAACTAACCCAGCAGGATAACTTTCAGGATTAGTGTTTCATCAGACTTTCACACTCCAAACTCAGATAGTCCTTAACTACCTAATTTGACAGAACTCTTTAAAGCAAACTCTTCACTTAACAAAATAAAAGGCCAATCTAAACAAACAAACAAAAAAAAAACCTCAAACAAAGGATGTTAGTACCCCAACCATCTACCTAGTCCATATCCATATCCTAGTCTATCATCCATATCCTAGTCTATCTTCCATATCCTCAGCAGAACCCCTTTCTTTTTTTTTTTAGTGTGCTTCCTGAGGAGTCCAAGGGCACCTTCAAGGTTCCTTTCAGCCCTTTCACACCCTGAACCCCAATTCCCAGCGTCCTCAAAGCCCACTACTATTTAACCTGTCCAGTGGCCACGCCATCTAAAAGTGTTTTTGGAAATAGCTGGCTCTTCTTCTTTGGTTCAAACCCACCAGCCACTCCTCAGAAGGAAGGTTGGGCAATCCTACTTCCGTAGTGATACTGCCTCGGAAACCCAAGGAGGGGTCGCTATGAGTCGGGGGCAGACTCGAGGGCACATAACAACAACAACCTATTGTCCTCATCCTCCATCTATTCTCAAGGCTCATATTTCTAACAGTATGTCCCACACCTTATTTTCCATCACCAAGATTCTAATTCATTAACAGTGCAAAAAATAAGTAATTTGTAGTCTGAAGGGCTCATTTTTTCAAGAGACCTAACCACCAAAGCTCTTCTGCTCCTATGTCCCTGTTCTTAGAGTAATGTCTTTTACTCTTACTTTGGTCTCACTGTGCTCTTTGCAAGTCAACACTTCCACCATAGATTCTGAACAACTATTTCATACTTACAGACAGATCCTTAACTTATCCTTTATCTAGGATCTTACTTGTCTTCTACCTAACAAATTTTCTCACTCTGCCTTCCAAGGTCTGTATCTGTTTTTGTTCCCTTAAATTTGTCCCTTGGTACTGCAACAGGATGTCTTTTTCCCATCCCATCCTATCCCTCAATGCATCACTCACTTGACAAAACGAGAGCGATTTCCGACTACATCGAATTCCTCTTCTTCCTCAGAGCTGGACTCAGAGTCTGAATCAGGTGGCTCAGTGCGAAGCAGGCGGTGGCCTGAGCCTTTCTTGGGCTTCTTTCTTCTGCTGTCCCCAGCCAGTCCTATTAATGCATTGAGCTCTTTGCGCTTTTTCATCTTCTTGTGTGGGGTGAGTGGAGCACCCACTCCTGAGCTGCCAGGTTCGTACCCAATGCCCAATTCTCTGGCTGCCTTGGAGCTGCCTTCCAGGGTGGGGAATTCTGGGCTGGAGCCCCCTAGTCACTCCCACCCACAGGTGGGACTGACCAGATCAGCTGGGGGCTAAAGACTGGAGCCCAGAGGAAACTGGAACTCAAATGGATGGGGGAAGTCACAGAGAGGTAGCCAGGGAGCTGGTGATCCAAACGGATAAGGCCCTGGATCAGTTAGTTAAAAGGCTGGGAAAAAAGGCAACTCTATCTTCCAAAGGAAGCAAAAAACCAAATCACGAATGATTCTCAACCCTGGTAAGTAGGTAATAATTCTAAGGTTACTCCAGGAGTTGGGGAAGTGCACATAGATGGATGTTTTGGATCTCCAGGGCAGGATTTCCAATCGAGAGAAAAAACAAACTTGTTTTTGAATGGATAGAGAGAGGAGTGCAGAGCGAGGCAGTGAGACCGCGCTACCCCTCTCTAGCTAGACAAGTGGCAGCAGGAGGGGACTCCTACACCCTGCCAGCCCGACACAGCCCTGGGCGCCGAGAAAATGCCCGAGCCAGGAAGACCTTCTCCGGGATGATCACTGTCCTCCGGCCCCGGTGTCGAGTCTGAAGAAAGCCAGCGACAGGAAGACCCAGAGCCAAGCTCGAAGGCCTTGCCTGAGGGGAGCCACCGCGCTCAAGGAGACCCAGTCCTGCTGCCTGAGTCTGGCAGGCGCGGCACTGAGGCGCGACCCCCGCTCAGCCCACCTGAAGCGCTCCCGCCCAGAGTTTGAGGTGTTCCGACACTGGCGACTCTTGGCAACTCACACGGAGCTGCCTTCCCACTCCAGCCGCGACTCCGGCCCCCGCCCCGGCTCAGGCCGCGGGTGCTCCGGATGCGCTGGTGGCGGCAGCGGCGGCCGCGGGCTCCTGACCCGGGCCATCGCTCCAACCCCAGTTTACTTCCCCCTTGGCAGCAGCCGCCGGCGCCGCCTGCCAGTAAGGCGTGCTTCTATTGGTCTCCCGCTGGTGTGACGTCACTCGTGGGTACGCTAGTGTCAGGGAGGTGGCGGGGCATTAAAGGGGCCCTGGTTCTGGTGAGGTCTGGGCCCGGCTCGCGGGTTAGAGTAGGCCACCCAGGAGGGCCACCCAGGACCCGAAGCTTCTCTGAGCAGAGGTGGAGTTTTGTTCCAGGAGCGTAGGTGGAGTAGGCAAAACATCCAGTGGTGTGGCCAGCTTCGGAAGTTCGTTGCTGCATTAGTTGTGAGCCGGACTAACCCAGGCTAGAGGCTCCACCCCTCTGACTCAAAGTGTTTATTAAAAGTTTAGGTATGTTTACAATTAATGACACCAGCCACTCCTCGGAAGGAAGGTTGGGCAATCTGCTTCCGTAGTGATACGCCTCGGGAACCCAAGGAGGGGTCGCTATGAGTCGGATCCGATTCCACGGCAGTGAGTTTGGTGGTTTTGGTTACAATTAATGAAATACTGTACACATTTCTTCATTCCATAAATGTTTATAGAGAGCTTATCATGTACCAGAAGCTATTTCTAGCTCTTGGGGTACAGCAATGAACGAAACAACCTCTGTCCTTGCCTTTCTGCATAGGGTTACAAGATAAAGCAAAATAAAAGACATAGCAGTAAAGTTTGAATTTCAGATAAACAACGAACTTTTTTTTTTTTCCTCATTAGGTGTCATGAAATATTTGGGGGTATATATTAAAGAGTTATTTGTTGTTTATCTAATATTTAAATTAAATGGACATCCTGTGTTTTCTCCACCAACCCTATTCCTGCAGTTTACACTCCTGTGGGAGGAGAGCCACAACAGCAAACATATTAAATGTCAGGAGGTGAATCAGGTGATAAATGTTATGAGGAAAATTGAAACATGATAAGGGAATGGGGAGTGCCCTGTGATAAAGGGACATTTGATCAAACCCAAAGGAAGTAAGAGAGTGAACTGTGCAATTACCTTGAGAAATTACCAGGAAGACCTGGTGTGGCTGATCTGAACCAGCAAAGAGAAAAGTGGTAAGAAACAAGATCAGAGAACTATCAAGGAGCAGCTCTTATAGGGCCTTAAACACTCCTATAAGGACTTTGAGAACCCATTGAGGAGCTTAAACTGAGAGGAGACATGCTCAGACTTAATTTTTTAAAAGATCACTTTAGCTACTGTATGAAAAACAGAATGGGGTGAGGACGGCAAAGATTACTTTACTCTGGAGACTATTACAACAGTCTAGTTAGATCTGATGATGCTAGACTACAGTGGCAGTAGTGGATGTGGTGAGAAATCTGGATGTTCTTTGAAGGAGAGCTAACAATATTTGCTAATAAATCAGATGAGAGGTATGAAAACCAGAGGAGTCATGACACCTACGTTTTGGGGTGGAGTAACTATAAGAATGGAATTCTGTTTACTGAGAGCAGGAGAAGCAGGTTTGGGGTAAAAGTATACTGGTTAAGTGCTTGGCTACTAACCAAAAGGTCGGCAGTTTGAACCCACCAGCTGATCCACAGAAGAAACCTGTGGCAATCTCTTTCTGTAAAGATTATATTCTTGGAAATCCTATGTGGCAGTTCTAGTCCGTCCTATAGGGTCATTATGAGTCAGAATTGACTCAATGGCCACAGGGTTTTGGTTTGGTGTGAATGGGGAGGAATTAAAAGTTCAGTTGTGAACTAGTTAAGCTTGAGAAACCAACTTGATAATTAAGTGGAGATGTTGAATAGGGAGCCCTTTGGACAGAGAAGCAACAATAGCCAACAACAACTGACCATTAACACACATGATGATATAACCCAGAAACCAACCCAGCTATGGATGTATCCAAAGTAAATAAGCCTACAAGATTGTATACAGGGAACCAGAGACACCAACAGACAAATGAGGACAACTACAAACCAAAAAGAGGGAAAAAAATCTGTGTCATTACAGAACTTCTAGATGATAGGGAAGTCAAGACAACTACAAGATAGAATGGACTGTTCTAAACTTGGGAAGAAAACTATAAATCACAGGGTAACCGCAAAGAAAAATGATAAACCTTCACATCAAAATAAAAGAGGACCAGCATAAATATTCAGCCACTACTAAAACAATAGCAATGAAGGAAGTGATAACATGATTCATAAACAAAATGAGCTCAGCATAGAAAATTATATGGAACAAAGAAATAGACACAATGATGGATGAACTTGGAGGACATCATGCTGAGTGAAATAAGTCAATCACAGAAGGACAAATAAAGTAGTAGTTCGTTGTTGTGGAGGGTCAAAGAAAGGTTTATATATGGAGAGAAACTTTCTTTGTTGGTTGCCAGGGGTGGGAGGTAAGGAGAGGGAACACTGCAAAAAACAAAATAAAACAAAAAAATACATTGACCCATGTCACTTTAGGTTTGTGTATTTCACTGTACATAAATTATATTTCAATAAAATGCATTAAAAAAAAAGATGGGGCAATCTACTTCTATAAAGATTTACTGCCTCAGAAACCCAATGGGAATTGCTGTAAGTTGGAATCAACGAGATGGCAGTGGGTTTGGTTTTTTGCCCTAGTGGCGCAATGGTTATGCCTGGCAGCTCATGGAAAGATCAGTGGTTTGAACCCACTCAGTGGCTCTTCAAGATAAAAGGCCTGGTGAACTGCTCTGTGGTAGTTAAGTCTGTGTGTCAGCTTGGCTGGGCCTGGTTGAGTGGCTGCGCAGCTGGATGTAGTATTCCCCATGATGAGACTGATAATCACCTCCATGGTGGAATCTACTGTGAGCAGCTGAGTAGCTGCTTTAGAGATGTGGTGTGCTTCTTGTACATAAGGAGAACCCTTGGGGAACAGTCTGTAGTTTATGGCAAGCTTGAACCCTGCATACAGCTGAGTCATTTTTCAGCAGCCTGTTATGCTCTGCCGACCTTGGGACTTTCAATGGACTTGAATTAATGGCCTGCCATATGGTTTGGTAACATTGGGACTGTGCCTTATTACTTGTCAACCTCAGGCTTGTCAGCCTCAGCAGCCAGCAGCTGAGTGAAGAAAAGCCTCTAGCTTCAGTAGGCCCGGAGCAGGAGGCAGGACTGAAGCCCAACATTGAGGGGCTTTCACCCAGCCCCTAGAGCCTGGCACTTTGAACTCAGACTTAAAGCCTCCAAACTGTGAGAGAATAAACTCCTATTTGTTAAAGCCATCCCATTTGTGGTATATTCTTGTCAGAGCGGCACTAGGTAACCAAAACAGAATATGGTACTGGGAGTGGGTTTGCTTGAACATGCTCCCATAAAGATTACAGCCTAGGAACGCCTATAGTGTCATTATGAGTCAGAATCCACTTAACGTATCAGTGACCATATTCACAACACATAAGTGGGCAGAATGGTCTAGAGATATGAGTGGAGTTTTGGAATCAAGAGATCTGGTGTTAAATTATGTCTATACTATCTACCAGCTTTGTCAACTTGGAAGTCCTTTAACTTCTCAGAGCCTCAGATTTTTCCTCTGTAAAATAGGGGTAAATACACCTATTTCACAGAACAGACAAATAGGAAGATGCTTTTGAAAGTGCTTTTGAAGCCCCAAATTAAGGTGCAGTTGTTCCATTTTTGCTGTCTTCTTTTAGCCCTAGAGCTGCACTGTCTAATACATGGTAATTTATATTTACCTTACTTAAAATTAAGTAAAAATTGAAATTAAACTCCTCAGTGGCCACATTTCATGTGCTCTAGGGCCATATGTAGGAGTTGTGGTAGCATAGTGCCTAAGGCACTTGACTGCTAACCAGAAGGCTGGCGGTTCAAACCCACCAGCCACTCCTTGGAAGGAAGGTGGGGCGATCTACTTCCATAGTGACACTGCCTCGGAAACCCAAGGAGGGGGTCACTATGAGTCAGGTCTGACTTGATGGCACATAACAACAACAACAACAGAGCCATATGTTAGCCTTCTGGTTAGCAGTCAACCATATGTGATTAGTGGCTACCATATTGGCAACCCAGAATAGAGCATTTCTATCATAACAAAGTTTTACTGGGCAGCTCTGTACTAGAGCTTTTGGAAAGGTCTGGGAATGGACAGGAGAAGAGATAGTGTCAGGTGAGAGGAAGAGATGACTAAAGAGAGGGGGGTGGAATCTCTGTGTTAAGGTTATATTTGATCAGAAACCTGAAGAAATTGAGAATGTGAACTGTGTGCAAAGACTTATGAGGCTGAGGACTTAGAACTTTTGGATTAGATTGTTATGCCCTGTACCTGACTTCAGGAAACATAATGCAAACATATCTTGTGGTCACCAGAAGCCCCAGGCAAAAGAGGTGACTGACTAGGGCAGCTACTCCCATGTTGGCAGAATCCCAGGTGTGAGATGTGTATGTGGTCCTCTTGTGTGTAGATACTACATCCTCACCGAGGAAACCAATGGCTGGGGAATTTGGGGCAGTTGGGCAGACCCAAGGATGCATCACCCAGCTGCAATACCTTATGGTTAGCCAGACCCTGACCTCTCCACAGCTATAGACTTCTCCCAGGACTGGCCAGTGGGCTGCTCATGGGTGGGGAGGCAGGAGGAGTGGAGTCAAGAGCTAAGGGACTGCTTCTACAGGCTTTACCTCTCAGTTCCTGTGTTAGACTGGGTTCTCTAGAGAAACAAAAACCAGCAAAGCTTATATATAT
>NW_006921756.1:2624777-2629567 GCF_000298275.1 Orycteropus afer afer
TTCTGGTTAGCAGTCAAGTGCCTTAGGCACTATGCTACCAGAGCTCCTGGGGTTTATCCTGGAAATGCAAAATTGTTTTAACATTTGAAAATCCACATAATTCATCATATTATGGAATAAAAAGAAAAACAATGTTATCATCAAAATATTTGACAACATATACCATGTATTCATAACGAAAACTTTAAGCAAATTAAAGAGTAGAAGGGAACTTCTCCAATGGGACTTGACATGCACACTTAACTCCAAACCTCCCTGTGACCCCAGGTCCTCACTTGGTATGGAGCGTGGCTGCAGTCCCTGGGCAGAGGCTGGGGAAAAGAAAGCCAGGCACCCTAGCCCAGGGACATGGGGAAGTGACAAGAGGCAGGACCATGTGTGAGGCCAAGTCCCTAATTCATGCTCCATTGTTCTATCAGACCTCACTTACAAAACACAAATTCAAAGATAAAATTACTACGCATTCATGATAGGGTCCCCTTCTGAGTGGTAAGCCCTGTGGGGGGCATACTGGTTGCTGTATTGTGAAGCCAGTCCTGCTAGTACCTGGCTTCAGAATGGCTGTGAAGAAGTAATGTGCCTGACACATAGTAAGTACTCAATAAATTTCACCTGTTCCATTAAATGTACTTGTTAATGATTCAGTATAACTTATTACAGATTTATTAAATGTGACTTTGATGATGACCCCATCCTTTTCTTGTGGGAATATGTCTTCATTTATGTAATAGAAAACCTTGCCTCTAGTTGCGGCAGGAATCTTCTTTGCCATCATCTTCGTGGTGCTTGTTACCTAACGAATCGGGCCTGGCTCATGGTGCCCTCATGCACAAGGGAATGAAACCCTTTCTGGTTCGGCATAGGACAGCCTATCCATCTTCATGATAGGCTGTGGGTCAGACCATGTGGTCCATAGGGTTGTCACTGGCTGATTTTCAGAAGTAGGTCACCAGACTGTTCTTAGTCTAGCTTCAGCTTTGCTGAATACTGTTCAGCAGCAGTATAACCAAATCCAAACCAAATCCATTGCTGTTGAGTCAAATCTGACTCATAAGGACTATATAGGACAGAGTAGAACTGCCCCATAGGGTTGCCAACACTGTAATCTTTACAGGACATATGGCCACATATTTCTCCTGAGGTGAGGTGGTAGGCTCAAACCACCAACCTTTTGGTTAGCAGACAAGTGCTTAACCACTGCACTACTAGGACTCCATTCAGTGTTGTTGTTGTTATGTGCTGTCGAGTTGGCCCCGACTCATAGCGACCCCTCCTTGGGTTTCCGAGGCATTATCACTACAGAAGTAGATTGCCTAACCTTCCTTCTGAGGAGTGGCTGGTGGATTTGAATCGCCAGCCTTCTGGTTAGCAGTCAAGTGCCTTAGACACTACACCATTCAGTATCATAGCAAACCTCCACTGACAGATGGGTGGTGTCTGTACTTGAGGTGCGTTGGCTAGGAATCAAACTCAGGTCTCCCACATGGGAGATGAGGATTCTACCACTGAATCACCACTGCTCCATTCTTGGTTCTTACCCCAAACCCACTGCTGCTGAGTCAATTCTGATTCATAGTGACCCTATAAGATAGAGCAAAAATGCCACATAGGGTTTCCAAGGCTATAATCTTTACAGAAGCCGACTGCCACATCTTTCTCTTGTGGAGTGGCTGCTGGCTTCAAACTGCCGACTTTCAGTTGGCAGCCAAGTGCTTAACAACTGCACCATTAGGGCTTCTTTTCGGTGCTTAGCTATGGTTATCAGGGGTCACACCTCTAGACCACCCTGCCCACTTATGTGTTGTGAATATGCCCATATACGTAGGTATCAGACATTTTTGTGTTAATCCTCACTGCAATCCTCAAGGCAAGCATTTATCCTTGTTCTAACTGCGAAGGAAATTGATGTTCAGAGACTGAAAAAGGCTTGCCTAGGGACACACAGTGAATCAATGGCAGACGCTAGGGCTTGAATCTGGGTCTGTCTGCCTCTGAAGCCTGAGTTCTCCACCTGGTGCCTGGTGTCATGCTGCTGGAACCGCTACCCAGGGCCTTTGAATGCACCTCATCTGGGATGGGAACTACCAGCTGCAGCTTCTCACCTCCCCTGGGATGCCCTCATCCGCTTGCTCCTGCCTCTTCTCCATTCTTTCTGCTGCTGTGCCGGCAGCTGCATCCTGTACCCTGATGAGGGGCCTATGGACAATGGGAAGGGGAAAGATTGTTTGCAGAAAAGGGGTCAGGCACCAAGCTGAACAATGGCTTTTCTTCAGTGGATCCCAAATGTCCAGAAACAGCAACTTGTTCCCAACATTATTGTGGGTGGGAGTGGGGGCTACCCTTGCTAGGAGTCTCATTCTGTTCCAGGCATGGTCTTCCCTGAGTTGCAAGCTTTTATGCCTCTGTTGTGTAGTAGCCTCAGTTCTCCCATCTGTAAACTGTATTTCCAATACTCAAAACAGGGCCCAGTGCTGAGAGGACCTCAGGGTTTATTTTCCGAATTAAATTATTGGAGGAGTAGATGAGAAACCCAAGGAGGGGTCGGTATGAGTCAGATCTGACTCAACAGCAGTGTATTAGCTGAGACCTTCATGAGTTTCTAGGCATTGTTCTTTACCTTGGTGACTTTCTCCATCCATCCACCCACCCATCCATCCAACAAACCTGCTCTGAGTGAGCCCCTACTGTGTGCAAAGTCCTGTAAAAGGCTCTGGGGACACCCATAATACCCAGGTCCTGCCCTGCAAGAGCTCCTAGGAAGCAGGAAATGGTTCCCAGGGGTAAATACCAAAGAGGTATAGATAGGAAAAAAGCAAGTCCTGAGTGACTGGGGTTGTTTTTGGATAAGAACAAGAATCTTGGGAGGAGAGATCTTGAACTATGACCTCCAGCCCACCTGCCCTTGCCTCTATTCCTGCACTTTTCTTCTGGGACTTGAGCTGGGAAGGAGGCTGCCACTGGCCTGGAAGGAGCCCTAGACCAGCACATCTGGGTTTGAAGCTCAGCCTCTTCACTTATTCACTGTGTGATCTTAGGCAAATTCTTTTCCCTCTCTGAGCCTGTTTCCTCAACTGTAAATCAAAACCAAAAATGCTCACTTCTTGGTCTGCCTATGGTAAGGACTGAATTAAAATGGTGGGCATTAAAGGACTTCAAGGGAATTGCTGATTGCATGAGTGGACATACCAAAAACCAAAACCAAACTCACTGCCATCGAGTCCATTTTGACTCATAGTGACCCCTCCCTGGGTTTCCGAGGCGGTATCTCTATGGAAGTAGATCGCCCAGTCTTCCTTCCGAGGAGTGACTGGTGGGTTTCAACTGCATAGATGCCAGGAAATGGACCTTTGAGAAATCCCGTTTGAACCAGAAAACTTAAAAAGCCCAGGCCTGGGAGAGAAGGTGATGGAACGGTGAAGAACTCTTCTAACTGAAGAAGGCCTACCTGATGGCCTGGCATGTAAGTGTATGTGTGTGTGTGGGTTCTCTCTGTATCCTTCAGCAAGGCTGATTATTGTGGATGAAGGTGTGAATGGTGGGAGATACTGGTCAGCAAGGCTATGTGGATGTCTTTATGTATATGTGTATGTGTGTTGGTGTGTATAACCCTAGGAGAGGCCTCCTGGGCCCTCTTGAATTCTTTTCTGAGGGAACAGCACTGGCTCTGTGTGTCTAAGTCAGCAAATCCAACCAACACTACCAGCAACTCCTGAACCCTGGGAAGCTTGAACTGAGACAATAAAGTCATGCATGGCCTTGTGCTGCCCTCTGCTGGTTTCTTATACAAGTGCACTTTGTCAACAGGACAATTTCCACCCATACATAATGACAGTTCTCCCATGTCCAGCCCTATGTTGGATGGTGGGAACACACGGATAGACTAGATCAGATTCCTGTTGTTTAAGTAAGAGTTCCTTACCTGATATGTGTGTTTGTGTCAGAGAAATAGATAGGAGAGAGGGAGAGAGAGAGAGGAGAAAGAGTGAGAATAAAGCATGATTAGCATCAAGATAAAAGGAATAGAAAGGGCTGGGATGGCTTATGGAAGATATTTGAAAGACACATCTTTTATTCATTGATCATATATTTATTGAGCACTCAATGTATTCTAAGCCCTAATCTTTGTGCTGGAGCAACAACAGGAAACAAAATAGACAATGTCTGCATGGAATGTACATGCTAATGGAGGGAAATAATTAATAAATGATTTATATATATAGTGTTGGATGATGAGTGCTAAGGAGAAAAAAGAAGCAAGAAAGGAGGACATGGAATATTATTGGGGAGAATGCCACTTTTGAGAAGGTGACATTTGAGTAAAGACCCAAGGGAGAGGAATTTTAGCTTCTGGACATGATTGTGTAACTGGTACTGGACTTATTTTCTTACATGAATACCTTGGTAAAGTGGAAGGTCAACAAAAGAGGGGAAGGTCCTCAACAAGATGGATTGACACAGTGGCTACAATGATGGGCTCATGGAGCTGGCACAGGACTGGGCAGTGTTTCATTCTGCTGTACGTAGGGTGGCTATGAGTTGGAGACAACTTGATGGCACCTAACAACAACATGAATAACTATGAAATAACTGGCAGATATTGGACAACAGTTAACACAAGACTATGATCCTCGAGAGAACAAAAACAAACATAGTAAGCCTGATGATATCATGTATCCTTTCTCCACACTTATATGATCTATATGCTGAGCAAATAATCCGAGAAGCTGGACTATATGAAGAAAAACGTGGTATCAGGATTGGAGGAAGAATCATTAACAACCTGAGATATG
>NW_006921756.1:2630859-2634780 GCF_000298275.1 Orycteropus afer afer
TAGGGAAAGGAGCTACTGGGGGGGAAAAAAAAAAAAGCTCCAGAAGTCTGCTAATATGAAGGCAAAATAAAGACTTTGTCAGACAAACTGAAGCTGAGAGAATTTGATGTCAATGGTCCTATATGATAAGAAATGCTAAAGGAAATTCTTCAGACTGAAATAAAATTGTATTAGCTGGAAATTTGAATATATACAAATGTTTACAGTTTTAGGTTATTAAGGAGCTCTGGTGGTGCAGTGCTTAAGGTATTTGACAGCTAACCAGAAGGTGGTGGTTCAAACCAACCAGCCATTCTGTAGAGGAAGATGCAGCAATGTGCTTCTGTAAACATTTACCACCTTGGAAACCCAATGGGGATCACTGAGTTGGGATTGACTCGATGGCAGTGGGTTTGGGTTTCGATGGTACAGAGGTTAAGCATATGGCTGCTAACCAAAAGATAAGTGGTTTGAACCCACCAACTACTTTGCAGAAGAAAGATATGGCAGTCTGCTTCTGTAAAGATTACAGGCTTGGAAACCCTGTGGGGCACTTCTACTCTCTCCTATAGGTACTCTGTGAATCTATTCAACGGCAGTGGGTTTGGTTTGGTTTAAGATCAGGAACGGGACAAAGATGTCTATTCTCATCACTTCTATTCAACCTTGTGCTGAGATTCCAGTCAATGCCATTAGGGAGAAAAAGGTGAAGAAGTAAAACTGTCTTTATTTACACATGATTTGATCATGGAAATAAAAAATCCAGAGGAATCTTAGGAATCCCTGGGTGGTGTGAATAGTAAATGTGCTTGATTGTTAACCAAAAGGTTGGAGATTCGAGTCCACCCAGAGGCACGTTGGAAGAGGGCCTGGAGATCTACTACTGAAACATCAGCCACTGAAGACCCTCTAGAGCACAGCTCCACTCGGACGCACATGGGCTCAGCAAGAGTGGGGATCAACTAGATGGCAACTGGTTGGTTAAAGAACCTACAGAAAAGGTATTAGAACTAATATGTAAATAAAATATGAAATCACAGGATACAAGGTCAATATATAAAAATCAATTGTATTTTTATATACTAGCAGTGAATAATAGGAAAATAAAATGAAAAAGCCAATACCATTTACAACAACAAAAATATGAAATATTTATGCATGAATTTAACAGAATATGTATAAATCTGTACACTAAAAGTACAAAATATTGCTCAGAGACTTACATTAAGACCAAAATAAGTGAAAATGTACAATTTTTATGGATTGGAAGACTTTTTTTTAAAAAACTTTTTATTGTGGTCTGTGTGAAATTTTACAAAGCAGATTCATTTTACATTCAACTGTTCAAGCACATTTGGTTTTGTGACACTGATTATATTCCCCACAGTGTAACAGCTCTCCTGCCACTTTCTCCCTGTGGTCACCCTTTCCCTGTGTCCTTCCTGCCTATGCATTCCTGCCTCCCTACCTTTCTCCCTGTGCAAATGCTGCCCTTCTGATCTCCCGTGGTTGATTGTTCTAAGGAGTGCCTCTCCCTGGTGTACTTATTTGGCTGGCAGTCCTGTCTACTGTTTGGCTGAAAGTTAAGCCATGGGAGTGAGTTGAATTCCAGGCCTGAAGAGTGACTTGGGAACCATAGTCTCGGAGGTTTCACCAGTCTCTCTCTGACTAGAAAACCCAGTCTTTTTTTAGGTTTACATTTCACATTTTCTCTTCCACTCTCCAGGATCTCCTCCAATTTTAATCCCCTTTTGAGTGATTGGCATTGGTAGCTGGGCACCATCTAGTTCTTCTGGTCTCAGGAGGAAGACTCACTGTTATTAAGATATCAGTTATTTTCAAGTTGATCTATAGAGTCAATGCCATCTTAAACAAAATGCCAGCAGGCTTTCCTCTTTTTGGTAGACATTGACAAGCTGCTTCTAAAATATACATGGAACTGCAAATAATCTAGAATGGTCAAAATGATTTATAAAATGAACAAAGTTGAAAGTTTTACACTATTTGATTCCAAGACTTATTAGAATGCAATAGTAATAAAACTCTGAGGGAAGTAAGTGAGGGACCAAGCTATGTGGAAATCTAGGGGGAAAGTATTTCAAGCAGAGAGAAGAGAAAGTGCAAAGGCCCTGAGAAAGAAGAAAGTCAGGCACATTTGAAGAACAGTGAGGATACCTACCAGTATGGCTGTAGCTGACTGATTGAGGGGAGAGTAGCAGGAGATAAAGTCAAACACTAACAGAGATCCAGATAACTTAGGGTCCTACAGACTGTTGTAAAGATGCAGATTTTGTTCTAAGTGAGTTAGGGAGCTATTAGAGAGTTTTAAGAAGAGGACTTACATGATCTCATTTAATGTTTTAACAACATCATACTGGCTGTCATGTTCAGAACAGAATGAAAAAGGTCAGGAGCAGAAGCAGGGAAATAAGTTTAGAGGCTATTCCAATAATACAGAAATGATGGTGATTTGAAGGGTGGAGGTAGTGAGAAATGGTTTCTGGGGCATATTTTGAAGGTAGACCTGACAGGGCTTACTGATGAATTGGATATGGGAAATGAGAGAAAGAGAGGAATCAGTCCCAGCAACTGGAAGACAGAGTTGCTAATACTGAGATGGAGAGGATGGTGGGAGGAGCCATTTTGAGAAGGGTAGGCCAAACATTTTGTTGTAGTTGTGTTAAGTTTGAGGTATCTGTTGGATATCCAAGAGGATCTATAAAGTAATTAGTTACAGGCATGAATCTGAGGTTCAGGGCAGAGGTCTAGGTTAGAGATGTATTTAAATCCAGAGGACTGGGTAAGCTTGCTAATGGGATGAGAGGAAATAGGAGAAGAGCATCAAGGACTGAGCCCTGAGGATCTCTAACAGAGCTCGGGGAGACAGGGATCAATTATTAGAGAAGTTGGAAGGAAATCTTTGTGGTGAGCAAAGATTTTTAGGGACAGAGGTAATGTACACTGCCAGAAATATGTGCAGGGGAGGTCATGAAAGGCCTCGAATGTCAGGCTAGAAGCATTACTGACAGGTTTCTAATAAGACAGAGGCATGCTCAGATTCACAGTTTTGAAAGATTGCTCTGGCAGCAGTGAGGGGATGAAATGGAGGGTGAAATGAGGTGAGTCTGGTCTGGAAGACAAGAGTGGAGGCAAAAGTAATTATGATGCTATATTATCAGGCCAATAGCTTCCTGATCTGGGGTTTTCCTCTTCCAGGGCTCCTTGAGCCTAGAGTGTCAAAGTCTCTGGGGATTTTTCTGCCAAAAGTTCCAACTAGATTTTCCTCTCTTCAGAACTCTGGTGGCATAGCGGGTAGGGCATTTGGCTGCTAATGAAAAGTCGGCTATTCAAACCTACAATTGCTCCATGGGAGGAAGATGAGGCGATCTACTTCCAGAAAGATTTATAGCCTTAGAAACCCAATGGGGGTTGCTATAATTGAAATCAACTAGCACTCCTTAGAACAACCAACCATACAAGATCAGAAGGGCAGTTTTTGCCAAGGGACAAAGCTCAGAAGGCAGGAAGGGATAGGAAAGAAGGAATAACAGAAATAGTAAACACAGGGAGGAAGTGCTATTGTGGATATTGTTGTCAATGTCACAAAACAAAATTTGTATGAATTGTTGAATGGAAAACCAAATTGTTCTGTAAACTTTTACCCAAATCATAATAAAAAAATTTAAATTAAAAAACATATATAGAAAGGTCATTGCATTTCTATGCATCAGGAACAAAAAAGGTGGCATAGAAAACATATTTTTAAAAAGATGCTTACACGCTGACATGGGTAGGAGGAGGGATATATGGGAAGGATATATGACCACCATAATAACATTGGGAAATGAGAGGACACCGAATTGTGCACATAAGAGATAGACGACAGATGCTAATACCAACCAACGTGTCTACAATGCCACATTGCCATTAATTAAAAAAAAA
>NW_006921756.1:2635010-2651115 GCF_000298275.1 Orycteropus afer afer
TATAAAGTACTTAGGCTTAAATGTAACAAAAAGTTATGAAGACCTATATGCAAATAATTTAAAAACTTTACTGAGGGCTTTTCCTTCACTCCTCACCTAAGCTATTAAATCTAACACCACCTATACTGAGACCAGTGACATTATGTGATGCACAGAGATGAACATCTCAATGATATAGTATTCCTGCCAAAAATGTTTAACTTGAATCTACTTATGATGAAACAATTATATAGCCATTGCTTGCAGGCATGTAAATTGGCACAACAATTTTGAATCCATATTGAAGGGTATTTTGCAAAACAACTGACCTATGCTTTCAAAAATGTCATGAGGGACAAAATTCACAAAGGTCAATGACAGGTCATAAAACTGTTCCAGATTAAAGAAGAAAAAAGAGACAAGATAACTAAGTACAATGTGAGATGTCTGACTGGATCCTAATCCAAAAAAATTAGTTATGAGGGACATTTTTGGAACAAGTGGCAAAGTTTTAATATGGACCATCTACTAGAGAATATTAGTAAATTTCCTGAGTTGGGCTCATAAAGAAGAATGTTCTTTCTTATTCTTAGGAGTTACATGCAGAAGTATGATGGAGGTAAAATTTCATAATTTGAGATCATTCTGGTTCAGAACAAAAAAACATACTAATACATATATAAATAGGGATAGTTAAAAGCAAATGCTGCAAGGGTATATAGGTTTTGATTTACTGCTCTTGTGGATATCCTATAGGCTTGACATGTTTCCAAAAGAAAAGGTTGGGGGAAAACTTTACTGAAAGATGTTAAAGAAGATCTAACTAAAGAAATAAAATATCAAGCTGATGTTCATAAATAAAAGTACATGATATGGCTAGAAGGTTAATTCTCTGATGATTTGTAGATTCAATCCAACCCTAATCAAAATTCCCACTGGGATTTTTTTAAATGAAACTTGACAAGCTGATTGTAAATTAATATGGAAGAGGAAAGGGCCAAGAATACTCCAAATATTTCTGAAGGAAAACAATAGGGAGAAAGGATTTGCTCTACTACATATCAGAACTTATTCTGAAATCATGGTAATTAAGACAGTGTGATGGTACAAATTGGCCAATATGAGCTAGCAGAGAAGCTCTGGTAGCATAGTGTCTAAGGCACTTGACTGCTAACCAGAAGGTTGGCGGTTCAAACCCACTAGCCACTCCTTGGAAGGAAGGTTGGGTAGTCTCCTTCTGTAGTGATACTGCCTTAGTAACCCAAGGAGGGGTCGCTATGAGTTGGGGGTGACTCAACAGCACATAACAACAACAACAATGAGCTAGCAGAGACAGCTCCAAAGAGACCCAT
Source organism: Orycteropus afer afer (assembly GCF_000298275.1). Lineage (NCBI taxonomy): Eukaryota > Metazoa > Chordata > Mammalia > Tubulidentata > Orycteropodidae > Orycteropus > Orycteropus afer. The sequence goes on from NW_006921756.1 coordinate 2,636,342, forward strand.
GTGTATAATGTGACAGACATGGAACAAACTGGATGAATTCCTATCTTACCCCATACACAAAAAATCCATTCCACATGTACTGAGGACCAAAATGGAAAATATAAAACTTTTCAAATTTTAAGTTGAAATATATTAATAGTGTTTATAACTTTTAACTAGTAAATTACCTCTTAAACAATTTATTATTATTTTTTCCAAAAAAGAGCTAACCATAAAAGAAAAGATAAATAAATTGAACTACATTAAAACCATATCTCCAATAAACATTTGCTCAACCTTATTGTTGTTGTTAGGTGCTGTCAAGTCGGCTCCAACTCATAGCAACCCTATGTACAACCAAATGAAACACTGCTCAGTCCTGTGCCAGCTCCGTGCTCTTTGCTATACCTGAGCCCATCCTTGCAGCCACTGTGTCAATCTATCTTGTTGAGGGCCTTCCCCTTCTTTGCTGACCCTCCACTTTACCAAGTATGCTATCCTTCTCCAAGGAATGATCCCTTCTGACAACATGACCAAAGTAGATGAGACGAAGTCTGGCCATTCTCGCTTCCAAGAAACATTCCAGCTGCATGTCTTCCAGGACAAATTTGTTCGTTCGTTTGGCAGTCCATAGTACTTTCAGTATTCTTTGCCAACACCACAACTCAAAAGCTTCAACTCTTCTTAGGTCTTCCCTGTTCACTATCCAGTTCTCACAAGCATATAAGGCAATGGAAAATACCATGGTTTGGGTTAGGCTCACCTTAGTCTTCAAGGAAATATCTTTGCTCTTCAGCACTTTAAGGAGGTCTTTTGTAGCAGTATTTGCCAGTGCAATATGTCATCTGACGTCTTGACTGCTGCCTCCATTGGTGTTGATTGTGGAACCAAGTAATATGAAATCTTTAACAACTTCAATCTTTTTTCCATTTATTGTGATGCTGCTTATTGGTCCAGTTGTGAGGATTTTTGTCAACCTCATTAGTAACTCAAAATGAAAATAAAAACTACAATAAAGTTCCAATAACTCCCATTCAATTCACAAAGATTAAAAAGTTTAGCAATAGTAAATATTAGAGAAAGTGTAGTTCAACCATTCAACTCTACATTGCTGGTCGCTATGTAAACTGGCACAATCGTTTTGAAAAACACATTAGTATTATCTTGTAAAATTGAATTTTCATATACCCTGCTTTTTTTTTTTTTTGTTGTTGTTAGGTGTCATTGAGTTGGTTCTGATTCATAGCAATGCCGTGTACAACAGAACAAAACACTGCCTGGTCCTATGCCATTGTCACAATTGTTGATATGTTCGAGCCCATTGTTGTAGCCAATGTCAATCCATCTCATTGGGAGTCTTCCTCTTTTTGCTGACTCTCTACTTGATCATCACCATTCATCTATCAGTTTGTCATACTGTGGTGGCTTGCATGATGCTTTGATGCTGGAAGCTATGCCACCAGTATTTCAAATACCAGCATGGCCACCCATGGTGGACAAGTTTCAGCAGAGCTTCCAGACTAAGACAGACTGAGAAGGAGGACCTGGTGATGTACTTCTAAAAAAAAAATTGGCCAGTGAAAACCTTGTGAATAGCAGCAGAACATTGTTTGATATAGTGCCAGAAGACGAGTCTCTCAAATTGGAAGACATTCAAAACATGACTGGGGAAAAGCTGTTTCCTCAAAGTAGATTCAACTTCAATGATATGAATGGAGCAAAGTGTTTAGGACCTTCATTTACTGATGTGGCATGACTCAAAATGAGAAGAAACAGCTGTAAATATTCATTAATAACTGGAATATAGAAAGTACAAAGTATTAATCTAGGAAAATTGGAATTCATTAAAAATGAAAAGGAAAATGAGCTGAAATGGGCTGGGTTTAGCCATTTTGAATTGGACAATCATAAGGTCTATTATGCCAGGAAAGATAAATTGAAGAAGAATGGCATCATATTCATCATCAAAAAATACGTTTCAAGATCTAGCCTGAAGTACAACACTGTGAGTGACAGGATACATATGCCTACAAAGAAGACCAGTTAATATGACTATTATTCAAATTTATGCACCAACCACTCATGCCAAAGATGAAGAACTTGAATTTTTTTTTTTAATCAACTTTTGCAGTCTGAAGTTGGTCAAACACGCAATCAAGATGTGTTGATAATTACTGATGATTGGAATGTGAAGGTTGGAAACAAAGAAGGATCAGTAGTTGGAAAATAGGCCTTGGTGATGGAAAGGACCCCAGAGATTGCATGGAAGAACTATGCAACACCAATGACTTATTCACTGCAAATACCTTTTTTCAGCAACATAAATGGGTGACTATACACATGGACCTCGCCGGACAGCACACACAGGAATCAAATTGACTACATCTGTGGAAAGTGGCAATGGAGAAACTCAGTATCATCAGTCAGAGCAAGATCAGGCCAACTGTGGAAAAGACCATCAACTGCTTATATGCAAGTTCATGTTGAAGTTGAAGAAAATTAAAACAGGTCCATGAGAGCCAAAGTACAACCTTGACTATATCATACCTGAAGTTAGAAACTATCTTAAGAATAGATCTGACACACTGGCCACTCTAATGACCAAAGACCAAATGAGTTGTGGGATGACTTCAAAGACATCATACATGAAGAGAGCAAAAGGTTCTTAAAAAGACGGGAAAGAAAGAAAACACCAAAATGAATGTCAAAAGAGACTGAAACTTACTCTTGAACATAGTACAGTAGCTAAAGCGAATGGAAGAAATGATGAAGTTAAAGAACTGAACAGAAGATCTCAAAGGGCAGCTCAAGAAGACAAAGAAAAGTACTATAATGAAATATGCAAAGACCTAGAGTTAGAAAACAAAAAGGAAAGAATACACTTAGCATTTCTCAAGCTGAAAAAAGTGAAGGAAAAAATGAAGCCTCAAGCTGCAATTTTGAAGGTTTCTGTCTTGACGATGCAGTATACACCAAAGAAGATGGAAGAAATACTCAGAATAACAGTATCAAAAAGAATTAGTCAATGCCCAACTATTTCAGGAGATAACATATGATCAAGAATCAATGGTACTGAAGGAAGAAGTCTAAGCTGCACTGAAGATGCTGGTGAAAAACAAGGCTTCAGGAATTGACAGAATACCAACTGAGATGCTTCAAAAAGCAGATGTAATGCTGAAAACACTCACTTCTCTATGCCAACAAATATGGAAGGCAGCTACATGGCCAATCAACTGGAACAGTTCATATCTGTGTTCATTTCAAAGAAAGGTGATCCAACAGAATGCAGAAATTGTAAAATACTATCATTGAAGTATAGTTTTGCTGAAGATAATCCAAAAACGGATGCAGCAGCACATCAACAGGAAACTGACAGACATTCAAGGTGGATTCAGAAGAGGACGTGGAATAAAGTGTATCATTGCTGACTGTTAAATATATTATTCATATTCAAGGACTGCCAGAAGAGTGAACAAATGTCTTGGAAGAAGTACAGCTAGAATGCTTCTTAGAAGTGAGGATGGGAAGACTTCTCTCACATACATTGGACATGTTAACAGGAGGGACTAGACCCCACAAAAGGACATCATGCTTGAAAAAGTAGAGGGTCAGCCAAAGAGAGGAAGTCCCTCAATGAGATGAATTGACACAATGTCTGCAACAATGGGATGAAACATAGCAACTATTGTGAGGTATGTAAATTTGAATAACAGTCATATTAACTGGTCTTCCTTGTAGGTATATGGGTATTATCCTATCACTGACAGTGTTGTATTTCAGGATAGATCTTGAAATGTTCTTTTTGACAATGCAAGCAATTTTATTCCTCTTTAATTTGTCATTCCTGGCATAGTAGACCATATGATTGTCTGATTCAAAATGGTCAATACCAGCCCATTTAATCTCACTAATTCTTAGGATATCTGTCTTCCAGCATTCCATTTCATTTTTGACAACTTCCAATTTTCCTAGATTCATCCTCTGTACATCCCATATTCTAATTATTGAATGTTTGCAGCTGTTTCTTCTCACTTCGAGTCATGCCTCATCAGTAAATGAATCTCCTGAAAACTTTACATCATCCATGTCATTAAGGCTGACTCTACTTTGAGGAGGCAGCACTCCATAGTCATATTTTGAGTGTCTTCCAACCTGAAAGGCTCATCTTCCAGCATTATATGGTCTGCTATATGATCATAAGGTCTTCACTGGGTTATGATTTTCGAAGTAGAACACCAGGTCTTTCTTCCTAGTCTGTCTTAGTCTAGGAGCTCTGCTGAAATCTGTCAACCATGGGTGACCCTGTTAGTATTTGAAATATCGATGGCATAGCTTCCAGCATGACAGCAACATGCAAGCCCCCATAGTACAATAAACTGACAGATGAGTAGTGGTAATACATCCTACAACCCCAAAATTCCACTCCAAGATATATGTGTGTGCCTGTGTGTGTGTGTGTGTGTACAAGGAGACATGCACCAGGAGATATGCACAATAATATTTTCCGCTGTACTATTTGTAACAGCAAAATAATAGAAACAACTCTGCTTTCCATTGACAGGAAAGTGGATAAATAAATTGTGATATATTAGCACAAAAGAAGATTTCATATATAGCAGTAAAAGTAAATGAACTACCACCCATATAGCAACTTGGACAAATCATGGAAACATTATGTTGAAAGAAAACTAAGTCTCAAAAGATTGCATACAACATGATATCCTTTTTATACATTTCAAAAATAACAAAATATAAAACTGAAAAACCTAGATTGTGTATGTGTGTGTGTGTAAATTACTGTTGATGTCACTTCTTGAGTCAGATTGTGAATTCATATGAGACAGACAGAGATATGAGGAAAAGGGGTCTGTGAAAGGACTAATGATGACAATCTTGAGGCACAATTAGAGACAAGACAATTTTGCGCAGCTGTGTTAATTAAGGAGTGACAGGAGAATGAGGAGGAAGAGAAGAAGGTGGTAGTGGTAGAAGGAGGAGACACCTAAGCAACCTGGGAGGGGTTGGGGATGGCTTTCTGGAACTTAATATACCTAAGCTAAGCACTGAGGGGCAAATTGGATTTATCAAGGTGAAAGAAACATAAAATGGCCTTTCAGGAAAAATTAAGACATACAAAAGACATAAGGCCAGAAAGTCTGGACTGACAAGTTGCTCAGGATGACTGCTGAGCAGAGTGGGAGGTAGTCCATTACGAGAAAGGACACTAAGGATCTAGGCAGGTCCTGGGCCGACTACAACAACCTCAACCATTGGGGTGGACAGGGCCTAGGAAAATGGCTGTGTTATGGCACTTGTATTCCCTCAATATGAAGCCCTGCTCAGTCTGCCTGGCCGGCCAGCCTCCATCCGCCATGACCTGGGGGATCTAAACAGAAGTAGAACCAGACACACATTCCCAAACTCTCTGTTACCAGAACCCAAAACCTCTGGGCCTCTGGCCATATGTGATGTGATACTCAGCTTGTTGCTTCTGTGCTAGTCCTGAGAGCTGAGATGGGAATACAGGTGTGCAGGTGTGCCTTTGAGAAGTGATGAAGCTAGGGATTTTATCAATCAGTAGTATGGACAGAACCCTCAGAGATTCTTTTCTTCTCAGAGCTCAGGCCAAAAAAAAAAAAAAAAAAAAATCAAACTCTCTGCCATCAAGTGATAAAGTTTTCCTTCTCAGACCACTGCTCCAAATTCGTGATGCTAAATTCTAAAGAATGGTTAAATATACCTGTCTCCCTGCCAGTTTTGTCCCTGCAAGTGTCAACTTCTCTCTATCCCTGTGATTCTTTGCCAAAAAATTTCCTCAGAAATTTCTATAGGTTTTTGCGATCAGGATAAATTCCCCTGGTGGGAACCCAGTAATGTAGGGAGTTTAGCCGGGAGAAGTCATAACAAAACTTGGGACGTAAGGATAATCATGAATCCATTAGGAGTTGGCCCAGAAAGTCCAATGAGAGGTGTTACCAAAGTATAATGGAGTCATAATGGTCTTATTTGAATACAAGGTGGGTTTGTATTTGGAGACAGCTCTGATAAACTCTAAAAAATTCCATAGGCACAATCTCATTTGGGTTTTACAGCAACTCTGTGAAACATGATAGAGACCATTACTCCATTTGTAAGTGAAGTGATATGTCTAACTTTGCAGTGCTAGGAAGTGGCTGACAGTCTATATGCTACACCATGTCTGCTGACTCTCTCTAGAGGGATCCAGGCTGAGGCTTGTACCCTCTCACTGGGGCAAGTTCAACATAGGGGGTTTTCTAGCCTGGGAAGTGGGACAGAGTCTTAGTATCCTGTGATTCTCTCTCCAGTGGAGTATGTACCCTTTGGCCAGCAGAGGGAAGCACTGAAACACAGAATCTTCTAAAGCTCAGGATTGGTATCCGCTCACCTTCATTTTCTGTGATCAGAGCCTCACACGATTCTGTTGTTGTTGTTATGTGCCGTTGAGTCAGCGCCGACTCAGAGCGACCCCTCCTTGGGTTTCTGAGGCAGTATCACTATGGAAGTAGATTGCCCAACCTTTCTTCTGAGGAGTAGCTGGTGGGTTTGAACTGCCAGCTTTCTGGTTAACAGTCAAGTGCCTTAGGCACTAAGCTCACACAATTCTAGGCAAGATAATAATGACTATCATTTACTAAACACCTACTATGTGCTCTGGTGACGTAGTGCCTAAGGCATTTGACTACTAACCAGAAGGTTGGTGGTTCAAACCCACCAGCCACTCCGTGGAAGGAAGACTGGGCAATTTACTTCCGCAAAGATTTATTGCCTTGGAAACCCAAAGGCAGTTGCTATGAGTCAGAATTGACTCGATGGCAGTGAGTTTGTTTTTTTTTTTTTGGGGGGGGTATTATGTGCCAGAATCATTACCGAATCATTATTCTATAGTATGTTATTTGTAATCCTTAAAACAACTCTGTGTAGAAGGGATGAATGACTGTCTCTATTTTCCAGGTGGGGAAACTGATTCAGAGATTCAGTCATTTGCTTGAAGTCATGGAGTTGGTAAATGGCATAGCTGGGATTTGAATCAAGTTGTCTGGTCCTAAAGGATAGGTGCCTCTCACTCAGTAGGCTCAGGACAAATGTTTGTTGAATAAACTTGTGGAATGAAGGCAGGGGAAAATCCTCCTCCCTTCTAGGCTTCCTACTTTTCCAAGTTAGCACAATACTCTGAGTGCAGATCCACAGCCTGAGGAAAGAATCAGGCTCTGCCTACGTCACTTCCAAATTCTGTCACTGCCCAAAGTCTTGACAATGCCTTCCTCTCTCTTTCCCCCCAGTCCCCCCCCCCCTGCCCCCACAATGCTGCCTCTAACACTTTTCTACCCAAAGCTGAGACAGGAACCAGATGCTTGGAGCTAGAATCTGGGACGCTGGACTGGGCTGGATCCTGACATTTGGTCCCTGTCCTTGCTGGTTGTCCTGGTCCTGCTGCTGCTAGTTCTGTAGCCAGATGCTCGTCAATGGCCACTGCCTTAATACAAGTGCCAGTCTTCTTCACTGACCCCCCACTCTCTAGTCCTTTCTACCTCACCACATTGAACCCACGTAATAGAATGAGCTTTGCTGACAATGCTGCAATTCCTTTAAAACTTCCTCGTGCTCCCCGTGGCCTCTAGGGTAAACTCCAGCTTCTCATCCTAGCCTACAAGGCTAGGCACAATCTAGGCCTGGCTTGCCTCTGCACGGTCATCCCTTACTCTGCCCCAGCTTTACCCAACAGCTGGCAATCTCTCTCCAGTCTCTGTGGCCTTGCCCACTCACTATTTTATAAATACTCATTTATCTTTCCAAACTCAGTTTCAGTGGCCTCTCTTCTGGGAAGGCTTTCAAATTCTCCTTTTTGTACCTACCCAGAAGAAACTTCTCTTCCACTCCCTCCCCCTGCCATGATCCTAGCGCTGGAAATATTTGACTGTCCTGATTTGTTCTATGTCTTTCTCTCTCACTCATCTGAGATACCTCTGTGTCCCCAGACCTCAGCATTGGGCTCAGCATTCAGTAATAGCTTAGTGAAAATCTATTGAATGCATGAACTTGACTTCATATGGCTTTGGTTGCTCAGGCTCATGGGTTCAGGCTGTTTCAGTCTTCTAGGTGATGGGAAAAACTGCATAAAGGCCTGCAGAAAGAGCTGGCCTCAGTGTCCCTGATAGTCAGTCTCCTCCTTGCTCTATATACCTTTCCATAGTTACGGCATATCCCCCACCAGGTCCCCCCCCCCCCCCCCCTGCCACCATGGCCAGAAGGAGATCTTGTTTTTTGGTAGTGCTTTGAGGCACTCTCTTTTCTCCTTCAACCATTTCCCTCTCCAAAAGTCTGCCCACAAGTCTTTATAAAATCTCTGTGCAGGTTCTGGCTTTCTGCATTACTTATCTCCTGTTGGTGTCATTTATCGGGCAGGAGAAGGTGAGGTTGGAGAATGGAGAGAACAAAGGTGAAGAGGGTGAATAATGCCTTTGTGTTCTAGGGCTTTCATCTTCTCAGTGAAGAGGCAAGCACAGATTAAGCAGAAGTAATTCCTCCTCTTCAGCACTTGCTGCAGGGAAGGGTATGAATGATTTACTGCCAGGAACCTCAGTATCACCGTTGGGAGGGTCCTCAGAGGCAGCTGCAGTCTGCAAGCCCCAGGCATGTGATAAGAGGCAAGGCACCTTGCCTGAAGAGGTTTTTTAATTTCATCTTTTTGTCATCTTTTGGCAGAACTGATTCACATCTTCTGCCCTTGTGTTGTCCTCCTCCACTCACAGACATGTTTGCAATATATATAGTCTGATCATTTTATTATTAGTTACTAACCATGTTATGAGGGTTTCAGCTATCCATATTCCTATGCTGATTTTAATTGCTTTCAGTTCCAGAGTTTTGATCGCTGAAGGAATGAATCATCACCCACATCTGTGTATGTCCAGCAGAATTTTGGTTCAGTTTCAAGGTCAATTCCAGATGCACATTCACAAGCCTGCATATTGCTGTACATTCTCTTGTAGTCATGCTTCTTTCAGAGTGTTTTTTTTTTTTTTTTTAATCTTATCATATATTAGATTTTAACCAAGTGTGGACACCTGTAGAAATTGAAACCCTGAACAGTTTCAGTTGGCCTAGGTTCTTCATTCACCAACACAGTCAACTGTGTGAGGCAGAAACTAATGAGTTATAGTGGGGGTGTCAGGCAGGGAAATTGGGGTAGCTGTTGTGGGTCCTCTAACCTCTGGGATGGCTTTACCCTTTGCAACTCAGATAGAATCACCTGGGTGGGAAATCCCACATGATGGGAAAACTAGTGCCATCCTCTCATTCATATTTTCAGAGATCCTCTTGGTGATCTCTTAGTCTTTGTGGTAGATTTAAATATGCCCACAAATTCTATGATGCTACCTATTAAGATAATGATAGAGAAAATTTTGAAGCTGTCAGGGATTTCATTTTACTTGGACCCACAATCAACGACCATGGAAGCAGCAGTCAAGAAATCAGATGTTGTATTGTACTGGGAAATCTGCTGTAAAACCTCTTTAAAGTGTTAAAGAGCAAAGATGTTACTTTGAAGACTAAAGTGTGCCTGACCTAAGTCATGTTATTTTCAGTAGCCTCATATGCATGTGAGAACTGGACAATGAATAAGGAAGACCACAGAAGAAATGATGCATTTAAGTTGTGGTGTTGTGAAGAATGTTGAAAACACCATGGAGTACCAGAGGACTGAACAAATCTGTCTTGGAAGTACATCCAGAATGCTCCTTAGAAATGAGAATGGCCAGACTTCATCTCATATACTTTAGTCATGTTGTCAGAAGGGATCAGTCCTTGGAGAAGGATATCATATTTGGTAAAGGAGAGGGTTAGTGAGAAAGGGGAAGACCCTCAATGAGATGGATTGGCACAGTGGTTGCGACCATGGACTCAAGCATAGCAAAGATTGTGAAGATGGCGTAGGAGCGGGCAGTCTTTCATTCTGCTGTACATAGGGTCACTGTAAGTCAGAGCTGACTTGACAGGACCTGACAACAACAACGACAACATTCCTATTATGAGGTGAAGTCTAATTCCCCTCCTCTGAGATATGGACTGACCTTAGCAACCAGCTTCTAATAAACAGAATGAGGTGGAAATGATGATGCATAATTTCCAAAGCTAATTTCTGCAGGCCCTTTCTCTCTTTGCATACTTGCTTTTGGAACCTGGTTGTCATGCTTTGAGGAAGTCCATGTGACACAGAGAGGCCATATGTAAATGTCACTGTTAACTGCCTCAAATGAAAGTCCCAGACAACTTGCAAGTGGACAAGTGGGTTAACATGTGAGTCCAAAGGAAGCCTTTGAGGGTACTCTGACCCTAGCCACCTTCTGACTGCAACCACATGACAGATCTTGAGCCAGAACAGCCTAGCTGATCCCAGTCAATCTCCAGAACAGAGAGAGATAATATGATGATTATTATAATACTAAATACTATTGTTTTATGTCACTAAGTTTAGAGTAATTCATAAAGCACCTATAGATAGTTTGACTTCCCTCTTCAGCTGAGTTCTCCTTCATCTCATACTGTATACTCTTTGTCCTGGGAATACTGTCCTCTTTTTTTGCTCCACACACACTACTTCCTTTTCTCCTTCATTCTTGCAAAGCGTTACTAACGCAAGGCTTTTGTATGCAACAGGTAGTGTTGAAGTTTCAGGCCACAAAAGGGGATTGCAGCATAGACTAGAACAAATGAGAACATGAATCTGAGTATTAGACACACATTAGTGAAAATACACAGGTACTCCATACTACCTGGAATTTCTTGCAGACCTGTCCATTCTGATGCTGCAGCTTTCTGATGTCATGCTGGGGCTCTCTTTCTCTCCCTATCCTCTACTCTCCTCTCTCTCTTCAGTTGCATTAATTCTTGCTGCTTTTGTATGTATGTTTTATATGTTGTTTTGTACCTATAAACCAAGGGGCGCAAGAAATGAAATGCTATTTATCTACATTTAAATATATTTATAAATGTATTTTCCAGACTCCCTATAGATAACACAAATGTATCTCAGTCACTTTAGGGTCTCCTTGCCCCTTCTCACCATGGTTGTGTCCAGTTTCTGAAGTCACTGCGATACTAGTGAGGCTAGGGCTCAGAGTGACTAGTCCTTATTAGTGCTGTTCTTTGCCAGCATGTACTGAGCATACATGATTCTTTCTCATCCGTAGTTGTCAATTTACTGAGGTGGCTGCTATGTCATCCTCATTCTCAGCCACAAGATTTTTCTTGTTCTAACTACCACCTGGGCACGTAGAACACTCATTTGCTGTGAGCTGTTAAGACCCATCAGCCTAGAAGCATCTTGTAGTCCCTTCTGCTCCACTTTCCAGGCCATGAGGAGATTTGTTGCAATCCCAGGCTCTACTTAGGATGGACATATGTCTTTTTCACTCTCTGTATTCCCAGTGGAGGTGTCATGAAAGGACCTTTCTCAAGGACTCACTTCTCTTCTTCATCCCTGACTTTCTCTATTCCTGCTACCCCCATTCAGTTCAGTTCTAGTTTTCTCTGTGGGAAAATGGCTCCAATTGATGGTGTTTTTCTCTCACTCTACTATTTATTGTATAGAGTTTATGCTCTAAATTTCATCACCAGAAACTTCAAGTTCAAAATCTAGTTTTTTTTTTTTAAATTTTGATTAGGGTGAAAGTTTATGGAGCAAATTCGTTTTCCATACAGCAGTTCACACACACATCTCATGACATTGACTACAATTTACCCCAATGCAACAGCTCCCCTCCCACTTCCTCCTGACAGTTACCTCTTCCCTGTGTCCTCCATGCACTCCTGCCCCCTGAGCTGTCTCCCTGTGTATAAACAGTCTTTCTTTCTCCCATGATTGTTCTCCCCAAGGAGTGTATCTACCTCAGGTACATGTTCAACTCATATGCCTGTCTTTTGTTTGGCTGGAAGCCACAGGTATGGGTTCAATTCCAGTCCTGAAGGGCAGCTAGGGACCATAGTCTCAGTGGTTCCACTAGCCTCTATCAGACCAGAAAACCTGGTCCACCCTCCCATTTTTTTCCCCCAAATGATTTTGAGTTTTGTTCCACATTTTTCTCCCTCTCTATCCAGGATCTCCTACATAGATCCCCCTCTGAGTGGTTGACAGTGGTAGTCAGGCACCATTTAGTTCTTCTGGTCTCATAGTCATGTAGGCTGAGGATCGCATGGTGTACTGGTCGTGAGGACCAATTGTTTCCACGAATCTTTGATTTTCTTCATTCTTCTTTGCTCTGGACGAGGAGAGATTCATCGTTGCACCTAGATGGCTGCTTGCAAGCTTTGAAGATCCCAGTTGCTACTCGCCAAAGTAGGAGGTGGAACAATGTTTTGTGTAGTATGTTATGCCAATTGAGCTTCATGTCCCCTGCGACTATGGTCCCGAGCCCACAGGATCAAGTACTTGCTCCCTCTGGGTAGCTGGCTGTGACCAAGAAGTGACTACAATCTTGTTGTCCCTTGTCAGCTCTACTATATCCCTGGGAATTCTTACAAAACATACAAATATACTTGTAGAACTATTGTCCAATTGATGGTGTTTTCCTCTCTCTCTACTATTTATGGTATTGAGTTTATGCTCTAAATTCTATCACCAGAAACTTCAAGTTCAAAGTCTAGCTTTTGCAGCTCAAAAGTGTTGGCCTTTGAATCAAGCATTTAACTCTTTAAAAAGAGCATTGTAGGCCTAGCTCCTTGTGTTGTTGGGTAGAAGGAGTTGGGAGTATCTAGAGATAGGAGCTCTGGTGGCATAGTGGATAAGGCATCTGGCTGCTAACCAGAAGGCCAGTGGTTCAAACCCACCAGCTGCTCTGCAGAAGGCAGATAGGTCAATCTACATTCATAAAAATTTATAGCCTCAGAAACCCAGTGGGAGTCACTGTGAATCAGAATTGACTTTATGGCTGTGAGGTTTTTTTTTTGTTGTTGTTGTTTGTTTTTTTTGAGAGATAGAGGGGAGTATTGGGAAGTAAACATCTCACCACAACAATTTAACATCTCAGTTAGCTCTTCTCACATGTAACCTATAGCCAGGGGCATTCTGTTACAAAAAGTACTTTTTATGGTTGTTATGGGAATTTTCCAGGGAGATTAAAATTTCTTCCTGAGTAGGTAGCAAAAGTCCAAAAAACTTCCCAGGAGGTGTAGTCAGACACACATATGTTTATTCAGAAGAAAAACAAAAGACTAGGGAGAGAGGATTTAAAAGATAAAGAAAGCAGGCTTTCAAACGTTAATAACAATTCAACACCCAGTGTCTGGTGGTGGCAAGCCAGAATGGATCCAATATGACCACTAACCCCCTCCCACTTTGCCTGAATACTTAACAACTGAGTTTGAGGACTTGGGCATGGGGGGCTATGTGAGTTGGCATGGAGGGCTATGTGACTGGTTTCAGACGTGGTGGTTCCAGGTCCCGACTGGGAGGAGTCCCTGGGCAGTGCCTTATGACCACCACCTGTGTATATTCTGATAAAATGCTGCTGTTAGCAAGTTTTATGGCTTTAAAGTGTTCTAAGGACAGGTTAATACATTACAGGGAGGGTGGTTAATAAATGACAGGAGAGCAGGGGAATACACCACAAGGGGAGATAGGAAAAATGGCTTGTAGTTCTTATAGACTTGGCTAAATAAGATGGAGTCTGGTAGCCATTTTGGGGGGTTGCAGTTACTGACCATACAATGGTTTTCTCTAACCAAAAGAACATTCTCTTCTTAAGAATAATTCTACCTTTCTCCTAGGCCATTCCAGAGTGCAGATGACTTTTTAAAATAACATTTTTGCCTTTCTGTTACATAATTATAAAATTGTATCACCAGAGCTATGGTGGAGGTCAGCATTGGGCATTCTGGGCAGTGAGTAGGGAGAGACAGCCTGCAAGGATGGGGTATAGAAGCTTCCTGGAGGAGGTGATATTTGAACTGAGCAGAGCATTCTAGGCAGAGGGAATAGTACAAATAGAGCCAGGGAGGTGTGCTGGCATGATGAGCAGGAGATTAGGAAGGGACGCTAAGGTGGCCTGTAGGAATTAACTTGTGTGAGGCATAGGAGGTGAAGGGTTTGACTTCTATCCCCAGGGTAAAAGGTTTCATGCTATCAAAAGGCTCTAGGCAGAGGAAATATTTGGGAGCCATATATCAGACTAAACAAATAAACAAAACAAAACACAAACCAAATCCATTGCCAACAAGGTGATTCTGGTTCATAGTGACCTACATTAGGTTTCCAAGGCTGTAAATCTTTATGGAAGTAGATTACCTCATCTTTAAGCCACTGAACTTCTGGTAAGCAGCCAAATGCCTTATCTACTATGCCACCAGGGCTCCTTATATATCAGAAAAGGGTTTACTATTTAGAATGAAATAGGAACTCTTACAAATAGCCCAATTAAAAAATGGGCAAACATTAGGGAGCAGTGATTTTATGTTAGTGGTTGTAGAATAATTTGGAAAAGGATCGAGAGAATGGTTGCACAACTTGAAGAATGTAATCAATGATACTGAATTATACATGTAACAATTGGTGAATTGGCATATATATATAAAATTGTGATTTGGGTGAAAGTTTACAGAGTAAATTCACTTTCCATACAGCAGTTCACATACACTTTGTCTCATGACATTGACTACAATTTACCACAATGCAATAGCTCCCCTCCCACTTCTTCCCCATAGTTACCTCTTCCCTGTGTCCTTCCCTTAATGCACTCCTGTCCCCTGAGCTGTCTCCCTGTGCATATATACAGGCC
>NW_006921756.1:2651215-2653184 GCF_000298275.1 Orycteropus afer afer
GTGGGTTCAATTCCAGACCTGAAGGGCAGCTAGGGGCCATAGTCTCAGTGGTTCTATCAGGCTCTATCAGACTAGCAAAACTGGTCCCCTTCCCTTTTCTCCCCTCAATTGATTTTGAGTTTTGTTCTACATTGTTCTCACACTCTATCCAGGATCTCCTACATAGATCCCCTTCTGAGTGGTTGACAGTGGTAGCTGGGCACCAACTAGTTCTTCTGGTCTCATAGTCATATAGGCTGAGGATCACATGGTGTAACAGTTGCTTGGACGAATTGTTTCCATGAATCTTTGTTTTTTTTCATTCTTCTTTGCTCTGAAGGAGGAGAGACCCATAGCTGCATCTAGATGGCTGCTTGCAAGCTTTTAAGATTCCAGTTGCTACTCACCAAAGTAGGAGGTGGAACAATGTTTTGTGTAGTATGTTATGCCAATTGAGCTTGATGTCCCCTGCGACTGTGGTCCTGAGCCCACAGATCCAACTACTAGCTCCTTCTGGGTAGCTGGCTGTGGCCAAGAAGTGAGTACAACCTAAACTGGTATATGTTTTGCTACACATATTTTCACCACAATAATTTTTTTTTTTTAAAAAAGGCCAATGAGTTGAATAGATATTTCACCAAAGAAGATACATAAATGGCCAATAGACACCTGAAAAAACACTCAATGTCATCAGTCACTAGAGAAATGCAAATCCAAACCACTATGAAATACCACTTTACCCCCACTAGGATGGTTATTTTCAGAAAAAAATGGAAAGTAACAAGTGTTGGTGAGGATGTGAAGAAATTGGAACCCTCACCCATTGCTGGTTGGATTGTAAAATGGTGTAGCTGCGTGGAAAACAGTTAGGCAGGTCCTCAAAAAGTTAAATATAAAACTACTTTATGACTCAGCAAAACCACTCCTAGGTTTAGTTGGGGAAATATAATTTAAAACAAAATCTTCTCCCAATCCAGAAAACTTCTCCACAAAAGTTGAAGAGAAGAAAATTTTATTATTAGAAATGCATTTAACCAGAATGTCACGCATCACAGGCAATCCACTAATGAGACTGCTAAAACAGAAAGAAAATTTGACCCTTTATGTAGTCAGGCAGATGCAATCCATTTTGTACATGTTCTCAAGATAAACAAATAGTTCTCAAGTAAGAGGACTTGACAGTATCATTTGTAACAACACATAGTTCATCCTAAATCCAGTTGGTTATTAGGATGGCCATTTGTGTTTGCTTACTGCATTTTTGCAAAGAAATAATAAAACTCTTATTTATATGACAGGTTGTTGTTGTTGTTGTTGTGTTAGATGCCATCGAGATGGTTCTGACTCATAATGACCCTATGTACAACAGAAGAAAACTCTGATTGGTTCTGTACCATTCTCATAGTTGTTGTTTGAGCCCATTGTTGAAGCCGCTGTGTCAATCCATCTTATTGAGGGCTTTCCCCTCTTTTGTTGACCTTCCACTTTACCAAGCATGATATCCTTCTCCAGGGAGTGGTCCCTTCTGACAACATGACCAAAGTAGGTGACACGAAGTCTGGCCATTCTCGCTTCCAAGGAGCATTCTGGCTGCACTTCTTCCAGGACAGATTTGTTAATTCTTTTAGCAGTCCATGGTACTTTCAGCATTCTTCGCCAGCAACACAACTCAAAAGCATCAATTCTTCTTCAGTCTTCCTTATTCATTGTCCAGCTCTCAAATGCAGATGAGATGACTGAAAATATCATGGCTTGTATCAGGTGCACCTTAATCCTCTAGGAGACATCTTTGTTCCTCAGCATTTGAAAGATGTCCTTTGCAGCTGACTTGCCCAGTGCTTTATGCTGTCTGATGTCCCAACTGCTACTTCCATTGGCGGTGATTGTAGAACCAAGCAATGTGAAGTCTTTGACAACTTCAATCTTTTCTCCATTTATTGTGATGCTGCTTATAGGTCCAGTTGTGAGGATTTTTGTCTTCTTTATATTA
>NW_006921756.1:2653284-2664207 GCF_000298275.1 Orycteropus afer afer
TTTTAGCAGTCCATGGTACTTTCAGCATTCTTCACCAGCACCACAACTCAAAAGCATCAACTCTTCTTCGGTCTTCCTTATTTATTGTCCATCTCTCACATGCATATGAGACTATTGAAGATACCATGGCTTGTGTCAGGTGCATCTTACTCTTTAAAGTGACACCTTTGCTTTTTAATGCTTTCCAGAGGTCTTTTGCTGCAGATTTACCTAGTGCAACACGTTGTCTGAATTCTTGACTGCTGCTTCCATGGGCATTGATGTTGTATCCAAGTAAAATGAAATCCCTGACAACTTCAATTTTTTCTCCATTTATCATGATGTTGCTTATTGGTTCAGTTGTGAGGATTTTTGTTTTCTTTATGTTGAAGTGTAATCCATACTGAAGGCTGTAATTTTTGATCTTCATCAGTAAATTCTTCAAGTCTTTTTTTTCGTTTCAGCAAGCAAGGTCGTGTCATCTGCATATGGCAAGTTGTTAATGAATCTTCCTTCAACTCTGATGTAATGTTCTTCTTCATATAGTTCTGCTTCTCAGATTATTTGCTCAGCATACATTTGAATAAGTACAGTGAAAGAATACAACTCTGTTCCACACCTTTTCACACAGTATCCACTTCTGCTGTTTGAACAATTGCCTCTTGGTATCTGTACAGGTTCTCCATGAACACAATTGAGTGTTCTGGAATTTTCATTCTTTGCAATGTTATCTGTAACTTGTTATGATCCACACAGTCAAATGCCTTTGCACAGTCAATAAAACACAAGTAAAATCTTTCTGGCATTCTCTTCTTTCAGCCAAGATCTATCTGACGCCATGATATCTCTTGGTCCATGTCCTCTTCTTACACCTCAATATAAAGAAAACAAAAATCTTCACAACTGGACCAAGAAGCAGCATCACGATAAATGGAGAAAACATCGAAGTTGTCAAAGACTTCATACTACTTGGTTCTACAAGCAACACCAATGGAAGCAGCAGTCAAGATAACAGACGACATATAATACTGGAAAAATTGGCAGCAAAAGACCTTTTTCAAGTACTGAAGAGCAAAGATATCTCCTTGAGCACTAAGATGCGCCTGACACAAACCATGGTATTTTCAGTCACCTCATATACATGTGAGAGCTGGACAACGAATAAGGAAGACTGAAGAAGAGTTGATACTTTTGAGTTGTGGTGCTGGCAAAGAATGCTGAGAGCCATGGATTGCTAAAAGAACTAACAAATCTGTGCTGGAGAAAGTGCAGCTGGAATGCTCCTTGGAAGCGAGAATGGCCAGACTTCGTGTCACCTACTTTGGTCCTGTTATCAGAAGGGACCACTCCCTGGAGAAGGATATCATGCTTGGTAAAGTGGAAGGTCAATGGAAGAGGGGAAGGGCCTCAACAAGATGGACTGACACAGTGGCTACAACAATGGGTTCAGGTATAGTAGGGATCATGGAGCTGGCACGGGACTGGGCAGTACTGTACATAGGGTTGCTATGAGTTGGAGACAACTTGATGACACCTAACAACAATAGCAACAACATGTCCTCTCTGAATCCAGCTTGTATTTCTGGCAGTTCCCTGCCAATGTACTGCTGCAATGATTTTTGACTTGTCTTCAGCAAAATTTTATTTGCATGCAATATTAATGATATTGTTTGATAATTTCTGCATTCATTGCATCACCTTTCTTTGGAATGGCACAAATATGAATCTCTTCTTGTCAGTTGACCAGGTAGCTGTCTTCCAAATTTCTTGGTGTAGATGAGTAAGCATTTTCAGCATTGCATCCATTTGTGGAAAATCTCATTTGGCATTCCATCAGTTCCTGGAGCCTTGTTTTTCATCAATGCCTTCAGTGTAACTTGGGCTTTATCCTTCAGCACCTTCAAAAACAAGCAAACACATCAGTTCTTATTTATTTAGGTACAAAGATATTGATTTTAGGGGATTGGTTCATGCGATTGTTATGGAGGATGGCAAGCCCAAAGTCCATAGGGCAGGCCAGCAAGCTGGAAACTTGGATAAGGTTTCTATGTTACATTCCTTTTCTTTCTTTCTTTTCTTAACTAATCTTTTTATTGTGGTTTGGGTGCAAGTTTACAGAGCAAATCAATTTTCTATTCAACAATTCACAGATATTTTGTTTCATGTCATTGATTGCAATCCCGTCAATGTAACATCACTTCTCCCATGTCCTGTGTTTTATGTTTCCAGTCTTTTCTTCTAATCCTTCCTACCCTCTGAACTTTGTTCTTGGGCAAATGCTGCCCTTTTGTTCTCAAATGGTTGATTGTTCTAAGGAGTGTCTACTTTCCTAGAGTTATTTATTTACCTTGTAGAGTTGTTTACTGTTTGAATGAAAATTCAGCTATGAGAATGAGTTCAGTTACAGGTCCAGAGGATGACCAAGGCCATAGTCTTGGGGGTTCCACCAGTCTCTATCCCACCAGGAAGCCTGGTTGTCTTTTTTTTTTTCCCCTTATATTTTGGTTTTGTTCCACATTTTTCTCCCACTCTATCCAGGACCTTCTAATGTGATCCCTTTCAGAGCAGTTGGTAGTGGTAGTTGGGTACCATCTAGTTCTTTTGGTTTCAGGGTCCTTTGGCCTAATTGTTTCCACGTGTCTCTTATTTTCTTTACTATTCATTGTTCTGGACAGGGAGAAACTAATAGTTGCACCTTAGATGGACATTTGCAAGCTTTTAAGACCGTGGTAGCTACTCACCAAAGTAGGATGTAGAACATAGTCTTTGTGGACTATGTTATACCAATTGACCTTGATGTCCCCTGGGGCTATGGTCCTGAGTCCCAGGCCCAGCAACTCATATTTTGGTTATGGCTAAAATGTTTTCATAACTTTGCCCTCTGAATTCTCTGTTATCAAGGAGCTCTGTGGGTATTTGGCAAAGCTGCCAAAGACATTTGGCTGCTAACCAGAAGGTCAGTGGTTCAAACCTACCAGCTGCTCCATGGTAGGAAGATGAGGCAATCTACTTCTATAAAGATTTGCAGTCTAGGAAATCCTATAGGGGTCACTATGAATTGGAATCAGCTCCATGGCAGTGAGTGTTTATGCTCTACTATACACATGGATATATTTGTAGCATATGTAAATCATATGTGGAAATATCCTCTGTCAAACCTATATATATTTGGGCATATAGTCCCGTTCTTCTTTCCACACGTGTTCAGCTTTTGTCTATCAATGTATCCACTCATAGATTATTTATTATTGTTATTTCTGTTACTTTTTTTTGTTATCATTGTTAATTCTGTTACTGAAGGATTGTGTATTAGTTAGTATTTACCTCTGTTGCCTCTAACTGTTGTACTTCTCCCAGAATTTTCCTTTCCTTGATTATTTTGTGCCGAACTCCTCTTTATTGTCTCCTTCACCCAAGTTAATATGTGTCTAACCTCTAGTTAGTGGTTTAACCTCTCTTCCCCTTTCACCCCTGGTAACCATCAAAGAATAGCTTTTTTGTGTGAGAAACTTTTCTTGATTTTTTGCCATAGTAGTCTCACACAATATTTGTCCTTTTGTGATTGATGAATTTTAGTCAGCATAATGTCTTCTAGGTTCACATCCATATAATGAGGTGTTTTGCAGATCCATCATTGTTCTTTCATGTTGTGTAATATTCTATTGTGTGTATGTACCGTACTTTGTTGATCTTTTCCTCTGTTGATGAGCATTTAGGTTGTTTCTATCTCTTTGCTATTGTGAATAGTGCTGCGATGTACATGGGTGTGCATATATCTGTTAGTGTCGCAGCTCTTATTTCTCTAGGATATATACCTAGTAATGAGATCATTTGGCATTTCTACTCCAACTTTTAAAGAAAGCACCAAACTCTTTTCCACAGTGGTTGCACCATTATACTGTCCCACCAACAGTGTATGAGGGTTCCAGTCCCTCTACACCTTCACCAGCATTTGTTGTTTTCTGAACTTTGCTATTAGTGCTGGGGTGATATGATATCTTATTGTTGCTTTGATTTGCATCTCTCTAATAGCTAATCATCGTGAGCATTTCTTCATGTGTTTATTGGCTGGCTGAATGTCTTCTTTGAGTTTAAACCCTTTGTTGTTGTGGTGTTGGAGTTTTCTATATATTTTAGAGATTAATCCCTTGTCCAATATGTTGTTGCCAATTTTTTCCCCCTGATCTGTGAGTTCTCTTTTTTACTCTTTTGGTGAAATATTTAATGCACATAAGTGTCTAACCTTTAGGAGGTTTCAGCCATCTATTTTGTCTTCTGGAGTTTGTGCTCTTTTAGCTATGTTTGGTAGTGTATTTATGCCAAGTATTAAGTCCCCTAATTTTGTCCCTATTTTTTTTTAAATGGGTTTATAGTTTTAGCTTTTATGGTCAGGTCTTTGATCTGTCTTGAGTTCATTTTTGTATATGGTGTGAGATATGGGTCCTGTTTCTTCAAATAGATATCTGGTTTTGCCAGTACCATTTGTTAAAGAGACAATCTATTGCCCATTCAATGAGTTTAGTTAAACCCTTTGTCAAAATTAGCTGTCCATAGGTGGATGGATCTACTTCTGGGTTCTGAATTCTATCCTATTGGTTTATGTGTCTGTTATTGCACCAGTACAAGTTTGTGTTAGCTACTGTGGCTATGTAGTAAAATTTAAGATTAGGGAGTGTGAGGCTGCTTACTTTGTTCTTTTTCTTTAGTAGTGCTTTCCTTACCTGGAGTCTCTTTCCTTTCCATATAAAGTTGGTGAATAATTTTTCTCTCTCTCTAAAAAATAATGATGGAATCTGAGTTGGGATAGCTTTGGGTAGTATTGACATTTTCACAACTTTAAGTCTACCTGTGGTAGGAACATGGTAGATTCTTTCATTTTTGTAGGTCTATTTGTTTTCTTGCAGTAGTGTTTTATGTATAGATACTTATGTTCTATGCATAGATCTTTTGTGTCTCTGGTTAGATTTATTCCTAAGTACTTCATCTTTTAGGTGGTTATTGTAAATGGTATTGTTTTCCTGATGTCATCTCCAGAGTTCTCTTTATTATTGTAAAGGGATCTGATGGATTTTTGTATGTTGATCTTGTACTCAGCCACTTTGCTGAAACTTTCACATAGTTCCAGTAATTGTCTTCCTGAGTCTTTGGGATTTCCTATGCATTCAAAGCAAAGCAAAGCAATACAAAAGAAAACAAAACACCCCAAAAAACCTCACTGCCATCGAGTTGATTTGACTCATAGCAACCTGTCCTTGGGTTTCCGAGGTGGTATCTCTATGGAAGTAGATTACCCAACCTTCCTTCTAAGGAGTGACTGGTGGGTTTGAACCATTAGCCTTCTGGTTAGCAGTCAAATGCCTTAGGCACTATACCACCAGAGCTCCTTTTCTATGCATAGGATTATAGGATCATATCATCTGCAAATAGAGAGTTTTACTTCTTCACCAGTTTGGATGCCTTTCTTGCCTTCTTACTCTGGCTAGGACTTCCAATACAATATTGAATAGGAGTGGTAAAGGGAATCCTTGTCTGATATCTGTTCATAAAGGGAATGGTGTTCAGTCTCTTTCCACTGAGAATAATATTGGCTTTTGGTTTTGTGTATCTGCCCTTAATTATGTTCTATTCCTGTTTTGTTCAGCATTTTTTCAAGAATAGGTGTTGGATTTAGCTAAATGTCTTTTTTTGCACTGATTGATATGATCATGTGGTACTTTTTTTTTTTTAATTTTTATTTGTGTGATGAACTACATTGATTGTTTTTCTAATGTCAAATCATCCTTGCATGTTGTTGTGTTATTAGGTGCCATCAAGTTGGTTCCAACTAATAGTGATCCTATGTATAACAAAATGACACACTGCTGGGTACTTTGCCATGTTCACAATCCTTGCTATACTTGAGCCCATTGTTGCAGCCACTGTGCCAATGTATCTTGTTGAGGGTCTTCCCCTTTTTTTCACTGACCCTCTACTTTACAAGGTATAATATCTTTCTCCAGGGAATGGTCCCTTCTGACAACATGACCAAAGTAGGTGAGATGAAGTCTTGTCATTTTCGCTTCCAAGGAGCATCCAGATGCACTTCTTCCAGGACAGATTTGTTCATTCTTCTGGCAGTCCATGGTATTTTCAATATTCTGTTCCAACACCACGATCAAAGGCATCAACTCCTCTTCAGTCTTCCTTATTCATTGTCAAGTTTTCATATGCATATGAGGTGATTTAAAATACCATAGCTCAGGTTAGGCTCACCTTAGTCTTCAAAGTGACATCTTTGCAACTTAACTCCGGTGGCATAGTGCCTAAGGCATTTGACTGCTAACCAGAAGGCTGGCAGTTCAAACCCACCAGCTACTCCTTGGAAGGAAGATTGAGCAATCTACTTCTGTAGTGATACCATGTTGGAAACCCAAGAAGGGGTTACTATGAGTTGGACACAATCTCTGGCAGTGAGGTTTTTTGTTTTTTTTTTGGTATCAGATTTGCCCCGTATAATGCAACATCTTATTTCTGGTGGCATAATGAGTAAGGCATTTGGCTGCTAACCAGAAGGTCAGTAGTTCAAACCCATCAGCCATTCCATAGGAGGAAAATGTGGCAATCAACTCCTGTAAAGATTTACAGTCTTAGAAACCCATTGGGGGTTGCCATAAATCGGAATCAACTCAATGGCAGTGGGTTTGGTTTTGGTCTTTTTTGGCTTCCTTGGGTGTGGATTGTGGATCCAAGTAAAATGAAATCACTGACAACTTCAATCTTTTCTCCATTTATCCTGATATTGCTTATTGGTCTAGTTGTGAGAATCTTCATTTTCTTTGTGTTGAGGTGTAATCCATATTGAAGACTGCAGTCTTTGATCTTCATCAGTAAGTACTTCAAGTCATCTTCACTTTCAGCAAGCAAGGTTGTGTCATCTGCATATTGCAAGTTGTTAATGAGTCTACTTTCAATCTGGATGACCATTCTTCTTAATATAGTCCAGGTTCTTGGATTATTTGCTCAGCATAGAAATTGAATAAGTATGGTGAAAGGATATGATCCTGACACACACCCTTCCTAATTTTAAGCCATGCAGTGTCTCCTTGTTGTGTTTGAATGACAGCCTCTTGGTCTAAATGTACAGGCTCCTCATGAGAACAATGAAGTGTTCTGGAATTCCCATTCTTTGTAATGTTAGTCATAATTTGTTGTGTTCCACACAGTCAAATGCCTTTGCATAGTCAATAAATCACAGAGAAACATCTTTCTGGTATTCTTTGCCAAGATCCATCTGACATCAGCAATGATATCCCTCATTCCATGTCCTCTTCAGAATCCAGCTTGAACTTCTGGAAGTTCTCTGTCAATATATACTGCTGCAACTGTTTTTGAATTATCATCAGCAAAATTTTAACTTGTGTGTGATATTAATGACCAACCAAAAAAAACCAAACTCATGGCCGTTGAGTCAGATCCAACTCATAGTGACCCCTCCTTGGGTTTCTGAGGTGGTATCACTATGGAAGTAGATTGTCTCACCTTCCTTCCAAGGAGTGGCTGGTGGGTTTGAACTGCTAGCCTTCTGGTTTGCAGTCAAATGCCTTAGGCACTACACCACATGACATTGTTCAATAATTTCCACATTCTGTTTCATCACCTTTCTCTGGAATGGGCACAAAAATGAATCTCTTCCAGTCAGTTCTACCTTCTTTTGATGCTTCCTGCATCAATCAATATTTTACACATAGAACCCTGCAATATTGCAACTAGAGACTTGAATTTTTCCTTCAGTTCTTTCAGCTTGACAAATGCTATGTGTGTTCTTCCCTTTTGGTTTTCTAGCTCCAGGTCTTTTCACATTTCATCATAATACTTTACTTTGTCTTCTCAAGCTGCATTTTGAAATCTTCTCTTCAGCTCTTTTATTTAATCATTTCTTCCATTTGCTTTAGCTACTTTCTGTTCAAGAGCAAGTTTCAGAATCTCTCCTGACATCCATTTTGGTCTTTTCTTCCTTTCCTGTCTTTTAAATGACTGTTTGCTTTCTTCATGCATGATGTTCTTGATGCCATACCACAACTCATCTGGTTTTCGGTCATTGGTGTTCAGTGTGTCAAATCTATTCTTCACATGGTCTTTAAATTCAGGCAGGAAATAATCAAAGTCGTATTTTGGCTCTTGTGGATTTGTTTTAATTTTCTTCAGCTTCAAGTTGAACTTGCATATGAGCAATTTATGGTCTGGTGTCCAGTCAGCACCTGGTCTTGTTTTGGCTGAAGATATTGACCTTCTCCATTGCCTCTTTCCACAAATGTAGTTGATCTGATTCCTGTGCATTCCATCTGGTGAGGTCCACATATATAGCTGCTGTCTATGTTGTTACAAAAAAGGTATCTGCAATGAATAAGTCATTGGTCTTGTAAAATTCTATCATGTGATCTTTGGCATCATTTCTATCACCAAGGCCATATTTTCCAACTACTGATGCTTCTTCTTTGTTTCCAACTTTCACATTCCAATCATCAGTAATAATCAATTTATCTTCATTGTATATTTGGTCAATTTCAGACAGCAGAATTTGGTAAAATATCTTCAATTTCTTTATTGTTGGCTTTAGTGGTTGGTGTGTAAATTTGGATAATAGTAGTATTAACTGATCTTTTTGTAGATGTATAGATATTATACTATCACTGACAGCATTGTACTTCAGGGTAGATCTTGAAACATTCTTTTTGACAATGAATGTGATGCCATTCCTCTTCAATTTGTCTTGCACAGCCTACTACAATATGATTGTCTGATTCAAAATGGCCAATACCAGTCTATTTCAGCTCACTAATGCCTGGCATGGGAGCTCTGGTGGCATAGTGCCTAAGGCATTTGACTGCTAACCAGAAGGCTGCTGGTTCAAACCCACCAGCTACTCCTTGGAAAGAAGATTGGGCAATCTACTTCCGTAGTATATCACCTCAGAAACCCAAGGAGGGGTCACTATGAGTCGGCTCCAACCCAATGGCAGTATACAACAACAACAACAATGCCTGGCATATTGATCTTTATGCATTCCATTTTGTTTTTACAGCTTCCAATTTTCCTGGATTCATACTTCATGCATTCCATGTTCCAATTATTAATAGTAGTTTACAGCTGTTTCTTCTCATTTTGAGTGGTGCCCCAGCAGCAAATAGAGGTCTCAAACACTTTATTCCATCTATGTCATTAAGGTTGACTCTACTTTGAGGAAGCAGCTCTTCCCCAGTCATATTTTGAGTGCTTTCCAACCTGAGGTACTCAACTTCTGGCACTATATAAGACAATGTTTCATGGCTATTCATAGTGTGTTCCAGTAATATATCAGAAAATCTTTCACTATTATTAATAAGGTTTTCACTGGCTAAGTTTCTCAGAAGTGAATGGCCTCATCCTTCTTTCCAGTTTGCCTTAGTCTGGAAGCTTTGCTGAAACCTGTCGACCATGGGTGACCTTGCTGGTATTTGAAGTACTGGTGGCATAGCCTCCAGTCTCATAACATGCAAGCCCCCACAGTATGACAAACTGATAGATGAGTTATGGCATCCTTGCATACCTGGTGTGATAGTTGGTGTTGTGTGTCAACTTGCCTGGACTATAATTCTGAGTGGTTTAAGCAGTTGTGATGTGGATTATTCCCATGATAAGATTGAGTGTATATGTTTTGAGGAGCCAGTCTGTTGAAAGGGAGTTTCCCTATGGGTGTGGCCTGCTTCCAGTATATTTACGGACATCCCAGGAAAAAGAGACACTTTTCTGTGGATCGGGATCCTGTTGTGCTGCCTGCAACTGTCCATGAGTGAACAATGCATTCAGCCTGGAAATCTTGGATTCGTCATTCGTTGGAGTCAACAGCTGGTGTACTGCCTGGCAACCTTGAGCTCGTCAGCCCCTGAAGCTGCATAAGTTGGGAAAAGCCTCCAGCTTGACATTTGATCCAAGAACTTAGGAGTTGCCAGCTTCTATAAGTGGGTGAGCCATTTTCCTAAGATAATTTTCTCTCTCTCTCTCTCTAAGCTTTACTGATTTTGCTTTTCTGGAGAATCTGGCCTAACACACCTGGTATGAATCCTACTTGTTCATGATGTATGATTATGATTATTATTATTTTTTTTTTGTGGTATAGTGATTTTTTTTTTAATTGTGCTTTAGGTGAAAGTTTACAGAGAAGAGTTTGTTTTACATTCAACATTTTGTGTACATTTAGTTTCACTCCCCAATTACCATCCCTAACCCTAACCCCCTCTCCTCCCCTTCCTGTCCAGTAAACAACCCCTTGGTGCCCCTCATAGTTATGCACTCCTGTGTGTCCTGCATTTCCTCCATGCACATGTTGCCCCTCTGGTGCCCTGTGGTCGATTGCTCCAAGGGATGCATATCCATAGGGTAGGTGGGTGCATCACCCTGGGTTGAGTGGTCTGCTTTTACATCTTGTTTACTATTGGGCTGAAAGCCAAAGCCTGGGAGTGAATTTTATTCCAGGCCTCAAGAGTATCCTAGGGCCATAGTATCGGGGGTCCCACCAGACTCCATCCGACCAGTAATTCTGGTCATTATTGTGTTTTTGGATTTTGTTCCACATTGTTCTCCCACTCTATTCAGGATCTCCAGTTTTGATCCTTTCCCAAGTGGTTGGCATTGGTAGCCAGGCACCATCTAGTTCTTCTGGTCTCGAGGTTGATCATGTCCTAGGACTGTTTGTTTCCAAATGTCCTTTTATTTATTTTTTTGTTTTTTGAACTCTTCTTTGCTTCCAACAAGAGAAGACCATTAGCTGCATCTTAGATGGCCACTTGAAAGCTTTTAAGACCCCTGTTGCTACTCACCAGTGTAGGTTGTGGAACAAGATTTTTTTTATGTATTTTATTGTACCAATTGAGTCTGGTGTCCCCCAGTACTATGGTCCTGAGTTGTTACATCCATTGGATCTCTCTC
>NW_006921756.1:2667104-2668535 GCF_000298275.1 Orycteropus afer afer
TTGAACTGCCAGCTTTCTGGTTAGCAGTCATTAGGCACTATGCTACCAGAGCTCCCCTGGTTTTGGTATTAGCATTCTTCTTGCTTCAGAAAATGAGTTTGGGAATATTCCATCTTTTTCTATGTTCTGGAATAGCTTGAGTAAGTATAGGTGTCAACTCTTCCCTGAATATTTGGTAAAATTCTCCAGTGAAGCCATCAGGGCTAGGACATTTCCTTATGGGGAGGTTTTTTTTTTTTTTTTTAAATGACCTGTTCAATTTCTTCTTTTGTTATGGGTCTGTTCAAGTATTCTATCTCTGAGTGGGATATTTAGGTAGGTCTTTGATTCCAGAAACTTGCCCATCTCTTCTAGGTTCTTCAATCTGTTGGAGTACAGTTTTTCATAATATTCTGTCAGTATCTTTTTTATTTCAGTTGGTTCTGTTGTGATGACACCCTTTTTGTTTACTATTCTTGTAACTTGAATCTTCTCTTTCTTTTCTTTTTTTAGATTTGCCAATGGTTGGTCAATTTTATTAATCTTTTTGAAGACCCAGCTTTTCGTTTTGTTGATTTTCTCTATTCTTTTTTGTTGTTTTCTGTTTCATTTATTTCTGCTCTGATTTTTTTATTTCCTTACTTCTAGATACTGTAAGATTCTTTTGTTGTTCTTTTTCTAGTTGTTGGAATTATTGAGTTAGAGTGTTGATTTTGTTTCTTTTCTCTTTTTTGATGTATGTATTTATTGCTGTAAACTGACCTCTGAGTACTGCTTTTGCTGTGTCCCATAGATTTTGATATAATGTATCTTCATTTTCATTTGTTTCTAGGAATTATTTTTTATCTTTTTATTTCTTCTGCTACCCAGTAGTTTTTGAGCAGTGTATTGTTCAACTTTCACATGTTTGATGTTTATTCCTTGATCTTCCTATTATTAGTTTCTAATTTTATAGCATTGTGGTCTGAGAAGATGCTTTGTAGTACTTCAATATTTTTGAATTTATTGAGGCTTTTTTTTTTTTTAATGTCCTAACATATGATCTAGTCTGGAGAAGGATCCATGTGAACTGGAGAAGAAGGTAAATTGTGCTTTTGTTGAGTGGAATGCTCTGTATATGTCTATGAGGCTGAGTTGGTTGGTTGTGTTGTTGAGTTCTTCTGTATCTTAGTTTTTTTTCTAGTTGAGTTGTCCCTCCTTGAAAGTGGTGTGTTAAAGTCTCCTACTACTATGTAGAGTTGTCTATTGTCCCTTTAACTCAATTAATATTTGCTTCATGTATTTTGGAGAACTTTCATTGGGTGCATAGATATTTATTATCATAATGTCTTCTTTGTCAATTGGCCCTTTCAGCATCATATAGTGCCCTTCTTTGTCTCTTAGGTTGTTTTTTCACCTTAAAGTCTATTTTATCAGAAGTTAATATTGCCACTTCTGCTCTTTTTTGGTTAT
>NW_006921756.1:2669565-2672730 GCF_000298275.1 Orycteropus afer afer
GGGGGAAGTTTTCTGTTAGTAGGTCTTCCACAATTTTCTCAGTGTTTTTTTTTTTTTTTCATCTCTTCTTGTTCTGGATTCTCAATGAGGCATATGTTGTTTCTTTCTATATTGTCCCATATAACTTTTAGGTTCTCTTCATTTCTCTTAAATCTTTGTTCTGATTTTTCTTCATACAGGCTGGTGTCCAGGGATTTATCTTCTAGTTGGGAAATGCATTCTTCAGCTGGTTCTAGCCTATTCTTTTGTGCTTCCACTGTGTTGTGTAACCCTGTAATTTTGGTATGCATCTTCTGGATTTCTAACTGCTGTTTTTGTATGAGTTCTGATTGTGTACCAATCTTGTTATTTTGTTCTTGAATGGTTTTTTTGAGTTCCTCCAGGGTACAGTCTGTGTTCTCTTTGCTACTGTTCGGGGTTTCCTTAAGCTTTTATAATGTTCTATAAATATGCTTTCTGAATTCCTTCTTGGATGATTCTATTGTCTCCTCTTCCTCCGTGTTTAATGAGACTTTTGTTTGGGATTTTACTTCTGTATTTTTTTTTGTTTGTTTGTTTGATTTGGGTTCCCTGTTGTTTCCTAGACATTGTAAAATTGTCTTTAACTGTTAGTTATGTATTGTTTTGTCTTGGTTTTATGATTAAATATTTTTGAAAAGGTGGAGCTGATGTATTTAATTTTTTTGGTTATTAATTCAGGTGTGCTGGATTGCTCTGCACTTTTCTTTGTGATGATGGCATCACTGTGTGGAATGTGGATGCTGGTCTCTGTTTGTTGTGAAGGGAGTTTAGGATTCAAGCCAGCAGGTATTATGGGGGCTTAATGTGGTTTTTCTATTGGATGAGGCAGGGAAGAGGCGGGGAAAGTAGTAAGAAAAGAGAGAGAGAGACAGAGAGAGAGAAAGAGAGAAAGGTCCAACATACCAGGAGCTCTTTCCAGGGCTTTGATCAGGTTGCTAATGGTGCCTTATACTGTTACTCACAGGCCCGCAGCTCAAATTCAGCAAAGACTCCAATTGTTAGTGGGACGCCACTTTCTGCCAGGTTCAGACAGCCACAAAAACCCCACTCTCTAGGCTCCTCCATGCCAAAAAGCTGACCTAGGATAACTGCTCTGATCCACAACAGAAGTTCGTCCTGGGGCCCACCCACTTGGGATGCAATTTTCCTCTCAGCTCTTGATTCAGCAGAACCCGGAGCCAGAGGGATGTCTGTTCCCTTCCAGAGGTCCAAAGTTTACTGATAAAAGCAGGTGCTGAAGGTAGATCTGTGGAGTGGCCCCTGGTCCTCTGGTGCATTCTCTCCACTGCCCCAGGGAGCCCTCCAATGCCCTGTCTCACTGGCTGGTCAGTACACCACAGGGCAGGTTTACCTTTTTCTTTCTGGGTAATCACACTGCCTCTTTTCCCTTTCTAATCCTAGTGCCCTGAGTTTGGCGTTCTCTGACTTAATGAGCTGTTCAGAGCACCAGAATTCCCATTTCAAACTGTTGCACCTAGTTTTTCAGGCACTAAGATGGTAGAGGGAACTAAAGTGTGCACTACAGGAGAGATGCCATTTTCCTCCTCCATGATGGTTTTTTTTTTTTTTTTTTTTTTGGATATATTGTTGGATTCTATTGGCTAGGATTTTGTGGAGAATTTTAACATGTATATTCAAGAGGGATATTAGCATATATTTCTTTTTTCAGTAGTGTCTTTGCCTGGCTTTGGTATCAGGGTTATGCTTGCTTTATAAAATGAACTGAGGAGAATTCCCTCCTTTTTAATACTCTGGAATAGTTTGAGTAGTATTGATATCAGTTATTCTCTGAATGTTTGGTAGAATTTGCCAGTGAAGCCAACTGGTCCAGGACTTCTTTCCATTGTTTTTTTTTTTTTAATTGTGTTTTGGGTGCAAATTTACAAAGCAGAATTCTTTTACATTCAGCAGTTCATGCACATTTGATTTCACAGCCCTCATTACAATCTCTAACAGTAAAACAAACAAACAAACAAACAAAAAACAACTCTCCTCCCTGTGACTACTCCCTCCCTGTGCCCTTCTTATCTATGCATTCCTGTCTATCCAGCTTTCTCTCTATGTGAATGCTACCCCTCTGATATCTCATGGCTGGTTGCTCCAAGGGGTGCATCTCCCAAAGTAGGTGGGTGCATCTTCCCGGGGTAGGCATTCTGCATGTAGGTCTTTCTACTATTGGGCTGAAAGCCAATCTATGGAAGTGAGTCCATTTCTAGACCCAATGGGTAACCCGGGACCATAGTTTTTGGGGTTCCACCAGTTTCTATCTGACCAGTAATTCTGGTTGTTTTTGTGTTTTTGAATTTTGTTCCACATTTTTTCCTCCCGCTCTATCCAGGATCTCCAGTTTTGATCCCTTTCTGAGTGGTTGGTATTGGTAGCCAGGCACCATCTAGTTCTTCTGGTCTCAGGGTTGTGATGGCTGAGGTCCTCATAGTCCATCATATCTTTGGACCAATTGTTTGTAGATGACTTTGATTTTCTTCACTCTTCTTTGCTCTAGATGAGAGGAAACCAATAGTTGCATCTTAGATGGTCACTCAAAAGCTTTTAAGACCCCAGTTGCTACTCACCAAAGTAAGTTGTAGAACAAGATTTTTATGTACCATGTTGCCAATTGAGCATGATGTCCCCTGAGACTATGGTCCCAAGCCTGCAGGCTAGGTGATTCTCTCTTTCAATGTGTTTGGTTGTCTCTGATAAGCTACCCCAACCCTGTCTTCTGCTGCTTCTGTAATGTATGTGGATAATTTTGTAGCACAAGTGCATATGTAAGATTATCTTCAGGCAAATCTATCCTTGGTCTAGGGTATATTCTTGTTCACCTACCCCCACATGTTCTTCTCACCTGTCTATGCATTTACCCATAGGCTGGTGTTTGATGTCAGTGGTAACGCATATTGCTGTTGTTGTTGTTATGTGCTGTCGAGTTGGACCTGACTCATAGAAACCCCTCCTTGGGTTGCCGAGGCAGTATCATTATGGAAGTAGATTGCCCAACCTTCCTTCCGAGGAGTGGCTGGTGGGTTTGAACTGCCAGCCTTCTGGTTAGCAGTCAAGTGCCTGAGGCACTACGCTACCAGAGCTTCTATGATATATATATCTTTACATACATTACCTCACGCACTCTTTTTATCAGTCTCA
>NW_006921756.1:2676995-2682398 GCF_000298275.1 Orycteropus afer afer
ATGCTTGGTAGGGTGGAGGGTCGACGAAAGAGGGGGAGGCCTTCAACGAGATGGATTGACACGGTGGCTGTGATGATGGGCTCAAATATAGCAGGGATTGTGGGGCTGGCGCGGGATCGGGCAGTGTTTCATTCTGCGGTGCATGGGATCTCTATGAGTTGGAAACGACTCGACGTCACTTAACACCAACAACATATACATATATATAAGCTTTACTGGTTTTTGTTTCTCTAGAGAACCCGGTCTAACACAATATCTCATTGTTGTTTTGATTTGCATCTCTCTAATGGGTAATGATCATGTGCATTTCCTCATGTGTTTGTTGGCTACCTGTATATCTTCTTTAGCGAAGTGCATGTTCATGTCCTTTGCCCATTTTGAATTGGATTGTTTGTCTTTTTGGTGTTGAGGTGTTGAATTTTCTATTAATTTTGGAGATAAATCCCTTGTCTGATATGTTATAGCCAAATATTTTTCCCCAATCTGTAGGTTCTTTTTTTACCCTTTTAGAGAAGTCTTTAGATGCACATAAGCATTTAATTTTTAAAAGGTCCCAGTCATCTAGTTTCTTTTCCACTGCCTGTGCATTTTGGGTTATATTTCATAATCTGTTTATGCTGGAAATTAAGGCTCCTAGATTTGCCCCTAATTTATCTTTGATGAACTTTATAGTTTTGGGTTTTACATTTAAGTCTTTGATCCAACTTGAGTTCATTTTTGTGTATGGGGTGAGGTATGGGTCTTGTTTCATTTTTCTGCAAGTGGATATCCAGTTTTCCAGTTCCATTTGTTAAAGAGGCTATCTCTCCCCCATTTAATGGATTTTGGACCTTTGTCAAAGATCAACTGTCCATAGATGGGTGGGTCTATTTCTAGGTTTTCAATTCTGTTCCTTTGGTCTGTTTGTCTATCATTGTACCAATATCATGATGTATTGACTGTATTGACTACTGTGGCTGTATAGAAGTTTTCAGATTCCGGAGTGTGAGACCTCCTACTTTGTTTTTCTTCTTCAGCAGTGCTTTGCTTATTCGAGGTGTCTTTCTTTTCCATATAAAATTAGTGATGGGTTTTTCCATGTCCTTAAAGAATGTTGATGGAATCTGGATCAGGATTAAATTGAAGGTGTAGATTGCTTTGGGTAGTATTGACATTTTCACAATTTTCAGTCTTCCTACCATGAGCACAGCATATTCTTTCCTTTATGTAGATTCCTTGTGGTTTCTTGTAGTAGTGTTTTGTAGTTTTCTTTGTATAGGTCTTTTGTGTCTCTGGTAAGATTTATTCCTAAGTATTTTAACTTTTTGGTAGCTATTGTAAATGACATTGTTTTTCTTATTTTCTTTTCAGAAGTTTCTGTTGGTAGTTTTTTTTTCTGACCTGTTTAATTTCTTCTTTTGCTATGGGTCTGTTCATTTCCTACCTCAGACTGTGTAAATTTAGATAAGAGCTCTGGTAGCATAGTGCCTAAGGCACTTGACTGCTAACCAGAAGGCTGGCGGTTCAAACCCACCAGCCACTCCTCAGAAGGAAGGTTGGGCAATCCTACTTCTGTAGTGATACTGCCTCGGATACCCAAGGAGGGGTCGCTATGAGTCGGGGGCGACTTGATGGCAAATAACAATAACAACAACAAGTGTGTTTCTAGAAATCTGTCCATTTTTCTAAGTTTTCATATCTGTTGGAGTACAGTTCTTCATAGTATCCTGTTATTATCTTTTTAATTTTATTTGGTTCTATGGTGACATTGTCCATTTAACTTCCTTTTGTGTTATTTCCATCCTCTCTTTCTTTCCTTTGTTAAATTTGCCAGTGGTTTGTCAATTTTATTATTCTTACCAAAGAACCAACTTCTAGTCTTGTTGATTGTTTTTATTGTTTTCCTGTTTCATGTATTTTTGCTCAAATCTTTATTGTTTCTTTTATTCTAGTAACTGTTGGCTTTTTCACTGCTCTTTTTCTAATTGTTGGGGGATGTTGGGTTAGGGTGTTGATTTTGGCTCTTCCTTTTTGATTTGTGCATTTATTGCTATAAATTGCCTTCTTCTCCACACTACTTTTGTGGTGTCCCAATGATTTTTGTATATTGTGTTTTCTTTCTGTTCTGATGCAAGGAATTTTTAAATTTAATTTTTGATTTCTTCCATTACCCAATAGTTTTAAGAAGGGTGCTGTTCAATTCCTATGTGCTTGCTTTTCTTCCCCATTGATTTTCCTATTGTTGATTTCTAGTTTTATAGCATTGTGATTTAAGATGCTTTGCAGTATTTTGATGTTTTTAAATTTATTGAGGTTTGCTTCGTGGCCTAATATATGGTCTATTCTGGAGAATGTTCCATATGTGATGGAAATGATGTATACTGTGCTATTGTTAGGTGAAGTTCTCTGTATATGTCTATAAGGTCAAATTGATTGATTGTATTGTTTACTTCTTCTGTGTCTTTGTTGAGTTTCTTTCTGGGTGCTCTATCCTTCATTGAAAGAGGTGTATTAAAGTCTCCCACTGTTACTGTGGAGTTATCTATTTGTCTTTTCAATTCCATAAAAGGCTGATTTACATATTTTGGGACTCTTTCTTTGGGTGTGTAGATATTTATTATGGTTATAACCTCTTGTTAGATCGATCCTTTAATTGTTATAGAATGTCCTTCCTTCTTTCTTTCTTATGCTGGTTATTCCCTTAAAGTCTATTTTATCAAATATTGATAATGCCATTCCTGCTCTTCTTTGATTGCCATTTGCTTGACATTCCTCCCCTAACCTTAATCAATTTTTTCTTTGTGTATCATGTGTCTCTTGTAGATAGCATATTGATAGGTGTTTTCTTATCCATTCTGCAACTTTCTATCTCTTGATTGGTACATTTAATTCATTTACATTCAATGCAATTATTAACAAGAATGAATTTATTGCTGTTCTTTTCTTTTTCTTTTTTGTAGTGTTGCTGATTTCTTTGTTCCATATAATTTTCTGTGCTGAGATTATTTTGTTTATGGATTTTCTTACCATTTCCTTCTTTGCTATTAACATTTGCTAAATATTTATGACTTTGCTTTTTTTTTTTTATTTTGATGAGAAGGTTTATTAATTTTCTTTGAGATTACCATGTAATTTATTGTTTCCTTCCCAAGTTTAAAACAGTCTGTGCTATCTTGAAATCATCTTGACTTCCTCTCCATTTGAAAGTTCTCTAACTACACTATTTATTCCTTCATTTTGCTTTGTAATTGTCCTAATTTACCAATTGATGTCTCTGGTTCCCTGTTTTCAGTCTTGTAGGTTCATTTTACTTTGGATACTTTTATATCTAGGTTGGTTTCTGGGTGATGTTGTCATGAATGTTAATCTCAGCCTGTTGTCTGCTGTTGTTGGTTCTCTGTCCAAAGGACTCCTTTTAGCATCTTTTGTAAGGTTGGTGTGGTTTTTAAAAATTCCCTTAATTTCTGTTTATCTGGAAATACTCTAATTTTGACATCATATATGAAGGAAAATTTTTCTGGATATAGCATATATTTTTCTTTTGGGTTTTATATATGCCATCCCATTGCCTTCTCACCTGCATGGTTTCTGCCAAGAAATCAGAGCTTAGTTTAATTGCTTGTACTTTGTAGGTAACTTTTTTGTCTTTCCCAAGCTGCTTTCAGAATTCTTTGTCTTTGGTTTTGGAAAGTTTGATTATGATATGTTTTGGTAATTTTCTTTCAGCATCTATCCTATTTTGAGTGAGATGAACTTCTTGAATGCATATATTCTTGTCTTTCATCGTATTAGGGAAATTCTCTTCTAACAGATTGCCTACAATTTATCTGTGGTTTTATTAGTCTCTTCTTGTTTCAGAATTCTGATGTAAATTATTCCTCTTGATGCTGTCCCACATAAACCTTACGCTTTCTTCATTTTTTGTTCTTTTTTTTTCTTTCTGATTATTCAACTAATGAAGTAGCATTGAGAGATGTGTGTTTAAGCTCATGAATTCTGTCTTCAATTGATTCAGTTCTACTCCTTTTCCATTTCAATGTGTTGTCTATTTCTGAAGTCTTAGCATTAATCTTCTGGATTTCTGTTTGCTGTTTTTGTATGGTTTCTAAATTTTCATTTGTTTTATCAGTTTTTTCTTATATTATTTTCTTGAATTCTGTTAGAGTTTTGTCTGTGTTTTCCTTGATTTTTCAGTGTTTTCCTTAATCTGACCCTCAATCTGTTGAAGGTATCTAAATGTAATTATTATTATTTTTTTAATGCATTTTATTTAAATACAATTATGTATAGTGAAATACACAAAACTAAAGTGACATGGGTCAATGATTTTTTTTTTTTTCTTTTTTGGCAGTATTCCCTTCTCTTCCCTCCCACACCTGGTAACCAACAAAAAAGTTTCCTTCCCTATATAAACCTTTCCTTGACTTTTTACAATAATGAACTAATACTATATTTGTCCTTCTGTGAGTGACTTATTTCACTCAACATAATCTCCTGCAAGTTTTTCCATGTTATGTGGTGTTTTGCAGATTCTGCATTATTCTTTAGGGTTGCATAATATTTCATTGAGTATATGCACCATAGTTTGGTTATCCATTCTCTGTTGTTGGGCATGTAGCTTGTATCCATCTCTTTGCTATGGTAAGTAATGCTATGATGAACATGGGTGTGCATATATCTGTTATTGTCCAGGCTCACTTCTTTAGGATATATTCCTAGTAATGGGATTGCTGGATCAAATGGTATTTCTAATTCCAACTTTTGAAAGAATCATCATACTGCTTTCCACAGTGGTTGTATCATTTGACAGTCCACCAGCAGTGTATGACAGTCCTAATCTCTCCACACCCTTACCAGCATTTGTTATTTTCTCTCTTGTTGAACTTTGCCATTAGTGCTGGGGTGAGATGGTATCTCATTGTTGTTTTGATTTGTATCTTTCTGATGGCAAATGATCATGAACATTTCTTCATGTATTTGCTGGCCACCTGATTATCTTTTTTGGTGACGTTTCTATTCATGTCTTCTGCCCATTTTTAAATTGGATTATTTATTTTGTTGTTGTTGAAGTGTTGGAGATTTCTCTAAATTTCAGAGATAAGTCTCTTGTCAGATATGTAATTATTGATAAGTATGAAGAGTCAGCCACAGGGATCCAGGTGAGGAGAGGGAACTCAGGCATGTCCAAAGCAGCAGGGCAGGAGAGCGGGAAAAGGGGATTAAAAGTCAGGAACCCGGACAGAGGACCAGTCAGCTGCAGGGATCCAGGTGAGAAGAGGGAAATCAGGCATGCCCAAAGCAGGAGGGTGGGAGAGTGGGAGAAAGGGGATTAAAAGGCCCAGGAATCTGGAGAGAAGGAGGAGTCATCCACAGGGACCCAGGTAAGGGTGGTACGAGAGGTTTCCAACAGGGAGACAAACTTGT
>NW_006921756.1:2698523-2706569 GCF_000298275.1 Orycteropus afer afer
TTTGTTGAAGAGGGTCTGTGCAATCCTTCTGCCTAGTCTGCCATCTTGCCCCGCCTCTCTGGAGCCTATTCTTAAGACCCTGGAATCTGTCACTTTAAAATCCAATATGGCCACCACTTGGAAACATTCAAAATGGCTGCACCCTTGGTCACTTTAAATATCCAAAATGGTTTCCTCTTGTAAACATTCAAAATGGCTGCACCCTCAGTCACTTTAAATGTCCAAAATGGTCACTGTTTGTAAACATTCAAAATGGCTGCTCACTCAGTCACTTTAAATATCCAAAATGGCCACCCATTGTAAACAATCAAAATGGCTGTGCCCTCTGGACAGTTGAAAGTCTACAGCTCAGGTTGTCTCCCTCCTTGCTATTTCCCTTTCCTTCCTAGTCATAGGCCACCAGTGCAGTCATCCCTGAAGCCCTTGGGTACTAGGGCTGATCTTTAGGTCAATTCTCAGATAGGTCCCAATGCCACTTGGAAATATTCAGGCTGTTGATCCCATCAGAGTAGCTGAAAGTCCACTGCTCCGACCATCTCCATACTCACTGTTTTTGTTCAGGTTTTTCCACTAGTTGGTGGCTAGTCCACTTCTGTATACTTCTTTTCAAAGCTCAGGGCTCCAGGATTATCTTCTGTGTCTCTCTCAATTGGTTTCTCTTTTCTTGGTTGAAGAGGGTCTGTATAGCTTGTTCGCCTAGTCTTCCATCTTACCAGAAGTCTCCTCTGGTTGTTTTTTCTAAATGTGATTATTTTGAATTCCTTATCAAGTAGTTCTAGTGCCATTTCTTCCTTAGGGAGGTTTTCTGGCTCTGTATTTTGGCCCCTTGCTTGTACTGCTTTATCTTGCTTCTTTATGTGAATTGGGATTATCTGCTGTCTCTAAGACATTGCGATGTTGTTGTCATTGTATTTAATTGGTGATTATATGTTGGTGTG
Organism: Orycteropus afer afer; assembly: GCF_000298275.1. Lineage (NCBI taxonomy): Eukaryota > Metazoa > Chordata > Mammalia > Tubulidentata > Orycteropodidae > Orycteropus > Orycteropus afer. Next base: position 2,699,462 of record NW_006921756.1, read on the forward strand.
TTCATCCAGGTTTTTTTTTTTTTTTTTTTGCTTCATTTTGTTTTGATATGTCTCAGTGAGCAGGGCTGGTGTGCTACTCTGTTTGCTAGTTGGCAGCATTTAAATCCTTACCACCTAGTGAGTATGATAGAGGATGAGAACATGTGCACAGTTCTCTGTTGGCTGTTCATGTAGAACAGTGGTGGGCAGGTTGGGCTGGTGTTGTCCACTGTGTATCATTGAGCATTTGATGCAGAAGCAGGTGGTGGCCCTCACGCAGTGGGTAGGGCTGAAGGAGGTGCCGATATTATTGGGTCATATGGGCATGGTTGCTGACTCTCACCAGGTGGGACCAGAAAACAAACAAACAAAACCATTGAAAAAAGTAAAAACAACAGAGCAAACAATACAAAAAACACAACAAAAATAAAATAATAACTAAAAGAAAGGAAAGAGAATTAAAAGAGGAAAAACAAACAATAATAAATCCACAAAAAGAGAAAGAATAAATGAAAAGAAAAGGAGGAAAAATCAGTGAAGACAAGGAGAAAAAAAAAAAAAAACTCTGGGGAGGGGAGAAAAGAAAAGAGAGCAAGAGAAAGAGAATAGTAAAGAAAAATAAAATAAATGGAAAAAGAAAAGTAAAGCACAAGCACACAAAAAGAGAAAAAGAAGAAATAAAAGGAAAAAAGGGAAAAAAGAAAAGGAAAATAAACAAAAACCAGGGAAGGGAAAGAAAAGAAAAAAATAAAAAGAAAGAGAAAGAAAGGAGAAAACTGGGAGGAAAGGGCACCCAGGTGGTGTTCCTGCTGACCAAGCAGGCAACGGGGGTCAGGATACCTGGTTCCAGAATGAATTCCTGTTGTCCTGAAATACATCTAGCAGTAGGGCCCCTGGTTCCAGAAGAAGTTCCTGCTGGTCCAAAAGACAGCTGGAAGCAGGACACCTGGTCCCAGAAGAAGTTCCTGCTGACACAAAAGGCAGCTGGGGGCAGGGAATCTGATCCCAGAAGGAGTTTCTGCCAGCCCAAAAGGTTGCTGGGAACAGGGTGCCAGATCTCAGAAGGAAATCCTGGTGGCTCAGAAGATGTCTATGGGCAGGGCGCCTGGCCATGGAAAAAGTTCCTGCCAGCCCAAAAGGCAGCTAGAGGCAGGGTACCTGGCCCCAAAACAGGTTCCTTCTATCATCAAAGGTGGGTGGGTATATGGTGCCTGGTCCCAGGAAAAGTTCAACGGCTGGCCCAAAAGGTGTGAGGGTAGTGTGTCTGGTCCAAGAAGTTCCTGCCAGCTCCAAAGTTGGCTGGGAGCAGGGTACCTGGTCCAAGAACTAGTTCCTGCCTTACTAGAAGGCAGCTTGAGTCAGGATGCTTGGTTCAAGATGGAATTCCTGCTGGCCCATAATGTGGGTGGGTGATGGTCGCACTTCTGGTCACCAGGAGGGTGTGGGGAATAAGAGGAATATCACACCTTCCTGGTCACCAGCCACTGGTGTGGATGTCTGTGTAGTCCTTGGCAAGTGTAACCGATTGTTAGGTTGCTGCCTTGATTGAAATGCTGCTTGAAGAAATTAAAAATGGCTAGGCTATCAGGCCTGTTGAAAGTTCACATCTCTGTTTATCTCCTTGTTCACTGTTTTCATTCAGTTTCTTCTTCTAGTCAGTATTTGATCCACTTCTTTATCCTTTCCTTCAAAGCTCAGGGTTCCAGGATTATCATCTGTATGTGTTACATTTAGTTTCTTGTTGTAAAGGGTCTGGGTAGCTTGTCTGCATATTCCACAATCTTGCCAGAAGTCCCTTTATCAGTACCATTGGTTCTTGACTATAGGTTACTTCTTGAAAGAGTTGAATGTAAACCAATTGTTTTTGGTGTATTTCTTCCATCTTCTTTTGATGCTTCCTGCATCATTCAGTATCTTGCCCATAGAATCTTCAATACTGCAACTTGAAGCTTGACTTTTCTTCTTCAGTTCTTTCAGCTTGAGAAATGTCAAGTGGTTCTTCTCTTTTGTTTTTCTAACTTCAGGTCATTGCATTTTTCATTATAATACTTTACTTTGTCTTCTCGAGCTGCCCTTTGAAATCTTCTGTTCAGCTCTTTTACAATCTTTTGTGATCTACTTTTTAAATCTTCTCTTCTGTCTTGTAGTTCTAAGACAGGTAGATAGTTACAGTTTGGAGCCAGGTACCAGTTAAACTCCCAGGGAGATGAGAGATAAGGACATTATCTTCCTTGATGTGTATATTTCAAAGAGATGGCTCCTAGGTCCTAGAGAAAATATTACTGGGTTATAAAACTGGCAAGGAACTAATATAATCTTTTAAAAGATTTTTATACATTTCAAAAAGAAAACTGAGAAAGAATTCACAATTACAAGTTTCCTAAAGAAGATGCTCTAAGAAGAAAGAGGAGAGAGTTCTATTTGCCAAAAGTTATATGTACATATGTTTTTTCTTTTTGATTTGCATTTACCCCTACAGCATATGTCCCAAAGAACTGAAAGCAGTAATGCAGATACTTGCTCACCAACTTTCATTGCAACACTATTCACAATAGCTAAAAGTGTAAATGACCCAAGTATCCATCAGCAGATGAATGGATAAGCCAAATGTGGTACATACATACAGTGAAATATTATTCAATCATAATGAGAAATGAAGTTCTATTACGTGCTATGACATGGATGAGCCTTGAAAAATTATACTGAATGAAATGAATTCAGACACAAAAGGACAAATATTGTATGATCCCACTTATATGAAATATTCAGAATATCCAAATGCATGGAGACCAAAGCTCATTAGTTACCCGGGGGCAGGTAGGAAGGAGAAATGGGTGCTGGGGGTGGGGTGAGGGGAGATATTGCTTAAGCAATACAGAATTTATGTGAAGGGTGATGAAGAAATTTGTGATGGTTGTACAACACGGTGAATGTAGATGAAATCACTGAATTGTATACATAAAAGTGGTTGAAATGTTTTGTTTCATATTTTCATCACAATAAAAATTTAAAAAAATTTAAAAAAGGCTCTTGACAGGGCAGCATTATGATTTAAATAGTTGCCTCTTTTCTTCCTCTCCTAGTGTTTGCTCATTCCACTCTCCGTAGTTGAAGGGCCCAGAGCCATTCTTTTCCTTGTATGGGAAATCATTTTGGTGTTGCTAGCCCTGCACCTTGTCTTTTCCCACTCTTCATCTAAACCCTAATGGCACTTTCATTACAGCTATCCTGAACTTTCAGTTTTCTGAATAGCCTCTTCCCTTTTCTACCTCCAAGTGTTTGCTCTTGCTGTTCCCTCCACCAGCAATGACCTTCCCACTTGCCTCTCTATCTGGCTATCTCTTACTTATCCTTTGGGTCTTGGCTCTGTAGCAGCCTCCTCAAATATCAGGCCCCTAGACTGAGTCAAAGATCTCTCTCTGTGCTCCCACAGATGTTTCTGATTTATGTATATTCTCTGGTGGCATACGATGGTGTAGTGGCTAAGGCATTTGACTACTAATCAGAAGGCTGGCAGTTCAAACCCAACAGCCACTCCTTGGGAAAAAAAAAAGGGCAATCTACTTCTGTAGAGATACCACCTCAGAAACTCAAGGAGTGGTCGTTATGAGTTGGATCTGACTCAACAGCAGTGAGTTGTTGTGTTGTTTGTTTTGGTGGTGTAGTGCCTAAGGCATTTGACTGCTAACCAGAAGGTTGGTGGTTCAAACCCACCAACCTTGGAAGGAACACTGGACAATCTACTTTTGTAGAGATACTGCCTTGGAAACCCGAGGAGGGGTTGCTATGAGTCAGAAATGACTCGATGGCAGTGAGTTTTTTTAGTTTAGTGTGCTCCTTTGTGTTCCAAAGTGTGCACCAGCCTAAAGCTTAAGCTGTAGGCTCATCCTCTCACCCAGATCTGTCTGTGCAGGTTGGTGTAATCACTCCCTCTTTGGCAGAGGGAACAGGGAAGTACACTTGGCATTCTCCTAAGCCTTGGAGTCTGTTTCTGATCCAAGGCTCTGGTACATAGCACATGATAGGATTAATGGGTAAATAATTAGGCAATTACATGTGAGGTGTGGCCCTGGAAGGGGAACCAAACCTCATTCTAGGTTCTGTGGGCCTTGCTTTGGTCTCACAGTCAGAAGATCTAGGTCCTTACCCAGCACCACTATTGATTTCCTGTGCTACCCTGAGCAAGACCCTCTTTCTCTCTTAAGCCTCAGTTTTGTTATGTTCAAAATGAAAAATTGGGTTAAATAATTTGTCTCTGGAGTTTTTTAAACAACATTTTCCATGATGCCATGCCGGGAGATCTGCTGTGGATATGGAGATGAACTAGACTCTATTCCTGCCCTCACTCAGCACACAGTTGAGAGGGAGGTCAACTTATATTCAGATGGTCCTAACAGTGATGAAGTGCAAAGGATGGGCTTTGTAGTTGGTCTGATCTGAGTAAGTCCTGACTGAATTCCCTTGGGCAGCTGACTTCACCTTTCTGAGGTTCAATTTCCCCTTCTGTACAATGAGGATAATATTTTCTGCCTATGGAGGGTATGTTGTGAGGTTCAAATGAAATAAAGATGCCTACAAGAACTTAGTGCTCCAGGCATTATTGTAGGAACTATAATTATCAAAAGAGGCCTGTCCAGCTCTCAAGAAGGAGGGATCCACCCTGCTTGAGGAGCAGGTGGACTGGGGAAGGTTTCCTAGGATGGGTGTTCAAGCTAGGCCTTCAAGAATGAGAAGGAGCCCCTGAGGAGGAACTAGTAGGGACATTGTGGGCCAGTCCTCAGAGCCTACTACTACTGGCTGTGGGCCGAGCTCTCCATCCAGGGTTGCTGTAGTCCAAGCAGACTCTGTCCACCCTTCTCAGAATAGGTTCTATTCAACCTCTCAGTGTTGGTGAATCCCAGGCCATCCTCTGTCCTGTGTCCTTTCTCTGTGACTGTTCCCAGACTTTTCTGGTTGGCCACTATTTCCTGTCCATCTCCCCTTATCAGGCTCAAGGGCTGTCTACTTCGGCCCTGAGAGGGATCCAACATCCCCCTTAGTCCCCTCAGAACATTGCCTTCACCTTATCACCTTCTCTACCTAGGCATGGCCAAACCTGTGCTGTAGTTCTCATGTCCTTCCTCATGCTTGGGGTCTGCATCCCTTTCTTTTTCCTTGCTCAGGCCTATGTTTTAACCTTTGTACCAGCATCTTCCCTTCACCATTTATAAATGCTTGGGTCTCCCCATCTTAAAAGTAAAGAAATCTTTGCTGGAACCTCAGTATGAATTATCTTTTCCCCTTCACTTTCAGTTACTCAGAAGAATTTGCTCATGACCCTCACTGTCTACATTTCTAACCTCTCATTCACTCTTTTACTCACTGTGCTGTTTCTGTCCCCAGAGCCATTTCCCAAACATGGCCCTGGCCCTGGCACCAACTGTCCCTGTTCAGTCCATAGGTCCTTTCTCTGAGCACAGCCCTTTTTCTAAACCTGTTCAACTCCCCATCACCAGAACTGAGGCCCAGGCAGTGTTTGCTGACCACAATGAAAAGAGTTGTTCCCAGGGCAGGGTTGGAAGCTGAGCAAGTAGACAAAGGCATTTAGCAAGCTCTTGGAGTCCTGGAAGCCACCCTAAGCCTAAGTACTGTCTAATTGCTCAAGATGCCATAGAACCCACAGGATGGCATTACTGTAACCTGAGCCAAGTAACTTAATCACTTGCCCTGAACACCTGTACCTGCCCCAGTGATCATTGCTTCTCCTTGTTAGAGATTGAGTCACAATCTGGCCTGTTTTCCTAAAGTAGAGCCCAGGTCCCTGAACTAGAGAGAAAGGGGTCTCCTTTTCCACACCAATGGGAGCCTGAGCTGGGTGAGTTCACTTCCATTGATTTGAGCTCTTACCATCTCATAGCTCACTGGTACCTGCCTGGCAAGCTGGTTATGTAATGGATCTGGCACTATAAGAGCTCTGTAACTATGAGTTCCTGTTCTCTTGTCCTTTACTGCCTCTAGGCAGCAACAGAGGCATATCTAAAATATGGCAGGTATGGCATGTGCCTTGGGTGCCACTTGAAGGGGGGCACCACTGAGTAGTTTCTATTAACCCAGTAGGCTCAAATATTTCTGTAGACATCCAGAGGTATAGTGTGAGGGGTAAGGGGTGGGTTGGTGGTGGGGAGGAGGGCAAGGGGGGCCATTTGTCTCAGGGCACAAGGCCAAGGAACCACCAAACGAAGAACAGAATAACATTCTGAGGCACCACAGATAGGAAAGGTGCCAGACTGGGGCAGCGGGACAACAAGGAGAAAGGCTTTTCTGCTAACTCATCGCCACTATCTATGTTTATTCATCTTGAAATTGGGGGAGGGTGCAATTTAGAGATTTAGAGATTTCTCCAAGCACTCCTTACCCTCACTAAGGTCCTGGACAGAGATGCATATTGAAAAGCCCCCTTGCTCCACGCTAGGTCTGATATCAATTGTGTTGTATTTCTGTTGCCTCCTGACAGTTGGTTCAGCCCTGCTGTATGGCTCAGGAGAAATCCAATGAAAGGCCCACAAATGTGCATGGAGCACCCTCATTCTATGCATGTGCATATATCATAGCATTTTAATCATCCTAAGAACTCTGGTTGGAATGGATGGTATGCTTGTGTGGTTAGTTGTAGAATGCCTAGAGGACTTGTCTGCTGTATTTGCATACCAAGTGCTTTGCTTTTCCTCAGTTATATTTCTGAGGACTACATCTGTGAGGGGAGCTCTGGTAGTGTAGTGCCTAAGGCACTTGACTGCTAACCAGAAGGCTGGGGGTTCAGACACATCAGCCACTCCTCGGAAGGAAGATGGGGCAATCTACTTCCATAGTGATACTGCCTCGGAAACCCAAGGATGGGTCGCTATGAGTCGGATCCAACTTGACGCCACATAACAACAACAACAACACATCTGTGAGAGGCTCCTGAAGATTACTGGGATGAGATTATTATAGTGAACTAAGACACCCAACCTGTTTCTTGGATATTGTCTCTGAAAATGTCCTCACTACACACACACACACACACAAATATAAATAGAAATAGAAAAATAGAGTTTTTTTTTTAAACCAGCTCCTACTACACACACACACACACACACACAAATATAAA
>NW_006921756.1:2708940-2710214 GCF_000298275.1 Orycteropus afer afer
AAACAGGAGTTTATTCTTACAATTTGGAGGCTTTAAGTCCAAGTTCAAAGTGCCAAGCTCTAGGGACTGGGTGAAAGCCCCTAAGCCTTGGGCTTCAACTCTGCCTCCAGTTCCCGGCCCACTGAAGCTAGAGGCTTTTCTTCACTCAGACAGCTGCTGGCTGCTGAGACTGGCAAGCCCAAGTTTGACAAATAGCAAGGCACAGTCCTGATATTACCCAATCACATGGCAGGCCATTAATTCAAGTCCATTGTAAGTCCCAAGTTCAGCAGAACATGGCAGGCTGCTGAACAACAACACAGCTACATGCAGGGTCTAAGTGTGCCACAAGCTAGAGGCCATCCCCAAGGCTTCTTCTTATATACAGGAAGCAGACCATATCCCAAAGGCAGCTACTCAGCTGCTTGTGGTAGCTCGCAGCATGGAGTTGATTGCCAGTCTCATCATGAGGAATAACTACCACCAGCTGCCCAGCCACTCAACCAGGCCCAGCCAAGTTGACACACAAACGTAACTACCATAATTCCACCCCTTGTCAACTTGGCATCTGTACAGATCGCCTCCACTGGGAAACCCTGCCCAATAAAGCACTCTCAGTACCAAATGTGTTAGACTGGGTGCTGTAGAGAAACAAAACCAGTAAAGCTTATATATATAGAAAAAGAGAAATCTATCTTAGGAAAATGGCTCACACACTTATAGAAGCTGGCAAGTCCAGAGTTCTTGGCTCAAACGTCAAGCTGGAGGCTTTTCCTGACTCTTGCAGCTGTAGGGGCTGAGGAGCTCAAGGTTGGCAGGCAGTATACTGGCTATTGATTCCAATGAATGATGAATCCAAGATCTCCAGGCCAAATGGTAGATTGTTCGCTCACAGTTGTAGGCAGCACAACAGAATCCCGATCCACAGAAGAGTGTCTCTTTTCCCAGGATGTCCATAAATATACTGGAAGCAAGCCACACCTCTAGGGAAACTCCCTTTCAATGGAATATGTTTCAAAACATATTCATCTGATGCCATCATGGGAATGACCACATCACAACTCAAATTCTGTTCTGGTTACCTAGTGCTGCTCTGACAGGAATATATCATAAATGGGATGGCCTTAACAAACAGGAGTTTATTCTCTTACAGTTTGGAGGCTTTAAGTCCAAGTTCAAAGTGCCAAGCTCTAGGGGCTGCATGAAAGCCCCTCAGCCTTGGTCTTCAGCTCTGCCTCCAGCTCCTGGCCCACTGAAGCTAGAGGCTTTTCTTCACTCAGACAGCTGTTAACTGC
>NW_006921756.1:2710314-2710841 GCF_000298275.1 Orycteropus afer afer
TTTTTTTTTTTTTTTTAAACCAGCTCCTGTAGGCTGAAATTGACCAAACATGCAATCAAAATATATTGATAATTACAGGTGATTGGAATCCAAGAGTTGGAAACAAAGATGAAGCATCAGTAGTTGGAAAATATAGCCTTGGTGAAAGAAATGAAACCAGAGATCATATGATAGAATTTTGCAAGACCACCAACTTCTTTGCAAACACCTTTTTTCAATAACATAATTGGCTATATATATAGACCTTGTGAGATGGAAATCGCATTGCCTATATCTCTAGAAAAAGATAATGGAGAAGCTCAATAATATCAGTCAGAAAAAGACCAGGTGCTGACTGAGGAATAGACCATCAGTTGCTCATATGCAAGTTCAAGTTGAAGCTGAAGAAAATTAAAAGAAGTCCACAAGAGGAAAAAAATGACCTTGATTATGTTCTACCTAATTTAGAGACCATCTGAAGAATAGCTTTGATGCATTGAACACAGTGACCAAAGACTAGACAAGTTGTAGGATGACATCAAGAACAT
>NW_006921756.1:2711559-2715033 GCF_000298275.1 Orycteropus afer afer
ACTCCTTGTCAACTAGGCACTTGTACAGATCTTCAATGGGTGGTATCTGTACAGGTCTCCTCCACTGGGTGGCTTCAGTCCCCTAGTTCCTTCGTGACCTCACCCCCTTAGCCTGGTGGGCCCGTTCCTCTCCCTCTTGGGTATGGCAGCCCTACCCCCTCACTCTTGGGCAGCAGCTATGGCTCCATCCCACTAGCTCACATGAATGAGCAGCCCCACACTCCAGAACCAAGTTGAAGGCCTGGCTCTTTGAAACCTAGGGAGCTCTTGTTGTTCCACCCCCAAAAGCAATCGTCCTACCTTTCAGACTGAGGCAGCTCTGCTTCCATTTCCTTGGTCTCCGCTTCTGTTGATTAATGTCTGAGGGCAACCCATTCCTCTAGAAATCTTCCTGCCCCCAAAGCATTCATCTTTCTTACTCCATGGGCCAGTCAACCTGCTATTCCATTTCATACTGGTCTTTTCTACCAATCAATGACCAGAGGCAACCCACTCCACCAGGAAGCCACCTAACCAAAGGCACCCAGCTTTCTCCTCTGTGGGCTAGTAAGGCTGTTGCTGTCTCTTGCTGGTTCTCTTGGCTCTGCTACTGCCATCTCTCATGCCAGTCTCTGGGCTCTGGTCCTGCTGTCACTCATGCTGGTCTCTTGCTGTGCTCCTGCCATCTGTCATGCCATATGCCAGGGTTTCTGCCAGGGTCTCGGGTCAAGGACACACTCCATTCCTCTTTCCACATTTTAGGTATCTGTCAGAGTGCACCCCAGTCTCTCGGTACCAAATTCTGTTCTGGTTACCTAGTGACACTCTGACAAGAAATATACCACAAATGGGATGGCCTTAACAAACAGGAGTTTATTCTTACAATTTGGAGGCTTTAAGTCCAAGTTCAAAGTGGCAGGCTCTAGGGGCTGGGTGAAAGCCGGTGGACCTTGGGGTCCAGCTCTGCCTCCTGCTCCTGGCCCACTGGAGCTAGAGACATTTCTTCACTCAGGCAGCTGCTGGCTGCTGAGGCTGAGAAGCTCCAAGGTTGACAAGTAAAAAGGCACAGTCCTGATATTACCAAACCACACGGCAGGCCATTAACTTAAGTCCATGGTAAGTGCCAAGATTGGCAGAGCACAGCAGGCTGCTGAGCAATGACATGGTTACATGCAGGCTCCAAGGCTAGAGACCATTCCCAAAGCTGCTTCTTATATACAGGAAGCAGACCACATATCTATCCAAAGGCAGCTACTCAGCTGCTTGTGGTAGATCCCACCATGGAATTGATTGCCAGTCTCATCATGGGGAATAGCTACCACCAGCTGCCCAGCCACTCAACCAAGCCCAACCAAGTTGACACACAAACATAACTACCATAGTCATGAAACAAAATGTGTATGAACTGCTGTATGGAAAATGAATTTGCTTTGTAAACTTTCACACAAATCACAATAAAAATTAATTTTTAAAAAATAAATAAATAATGGAAGAAGTCTGAGCTGCACTAAAAAAATTGGTGAAAAACAAGGCTCCAGGAATTGACAGAATGTTGATTGAGATGTTTCAACAAACCAACGCAGTGCTGGAGGTGCCCACTCATTTATGCCAAGCAGTCTGGAAGACAGCTACCTGGCCAACCAACTGGAAGAGATCCATATTTGTGCCTATTCAAAAGAAAGGTGATCCAAGAGAATGGGGAAATTATCGAACCATATCATTAATATCCCATACAATAAAATTTTGCTGAAAAGAATCTAAAACTGGTTGCAGCAGTGTATTGACAGGGAACTTCCAGAAGTTCAATCTGGATTCAGAAGAGGGTTTGGCATGAGAGATATTGCTGATGTTCTTTGCTTTGCAAAGATGTTTCCCTGTGTTTTATTGACTATGCAAAGGCATTTGCCTGCGTGGGTTGTAACAAATTGTAGATAACATGGTAAAGAATAGGAATTTCAGAACATTTAATTGTGCTCATGAGGAACCTGTCTTTACATAGACAAAGAGGCAGATGTTTGAACAGAAAAAGGGAATACTATGTGGTTTAAAACCAGGAAGGGTGTGCATCAGGGTTGTATCCTTTCACCATATTTATTCAGTCTGTATGCTGAGTAAATAATCTGAGAAGTTGGACTATATGAAGAAGAATACGGCATTAGGATTGGAGGAAGACTCATTAACAACCTGTGATATGCAGATGACATTACCTTGCTTGCTGAAATTGAAGATGACTTAAAGTACTTACTGATGAAGAACAAGGACTACAGTCTTCAGCATGGATTACCCCTCAATATAAAGAAAACAGAAGTCCTAACAACTGGACCAATAGACATCAGGATAAATGGATAAAAGTTTGAAGTGGTTAGGAATTTCATTTTACTTGTACCCACAATCAATGTCCATGCAAGCAGTAGTCAAGAAATCAGATGATGTACTGATGATGCATTGGGAAAATCTGCTGCAAAAGACGTCTTTAAAGTGTCAAGGAGTAAAAATGTCACTTTGAAGACTAAGGTGTGCTTGACTCAAGCCCTGGTATTTTCAATTGCCTGTGCATGGGAAACTGAACAATAAGGAAGACCGAAGAAGAAGTGATGCATTTGAATTGTGGTGTCGTGAAGCATACTGAAAATACCATGGACTGCCAGAAGAATGAGCAAATCTGTCTTGGAAGAAGCACAGCCAGAATGCTCCTCAGAAGTGAGAATGGCCAGATACATGTCACATACTTTGGTCATGTTGTCAGAAGAGATCTGTTCCTGGGGAACTATATCATGCTTGGTAAAGTAAAGAGTTAGTGAAAGAGGGGAAGATCCTCGATGAGATGGATTGACAAGATGATTGCAATGATGGGCTTAAACAAAGCAAGGATTATGCAGGATGGGGCAGTGATTTGTTCTTTTGTGCATGGGGTTACTGTGAGTTGGCACTGACTTGAGGGTACCTAACAACAACAATAGGATCCAGGTAAGGGGTGGGAGACAGGACCCAGTCTCCACAGGCAGGAAAGGGAGGGAGCACCGGAGACCACAAAGCAGCAGGATCCAGGTAGGAATTAGGTAAGGGGAGGGTGGAGAGGTTTCCAACAGCTAAGGGAGACAAACTTGTCTGTCATTTAGTCATCCTGTGGGGCTTGCACGTTCTTGTGAGGTTTGAGGCTGTGACACCAGTGTTTCAAACACCAGTAGGGTTGTACTTGGCGCACAGGTTTCAATGCAGCATATAGACTGAGACACTAGGAAGAAGGAAGAGGACATCCATTTCTCAAAAAATTGGCCAGGGAAAATCTTACAAATAGCAGAGAAGCATTGTCTAATACATTACTGGGCAACTTTATAAATAGCCTGGAAACATTGTCTGACACAGTGCAGGAAGATGAGCCCCTTGGGTCAGAAGGCACTCAAAATAGGACTGGGAAAGAGCTGCCTCATCAGAGTAGAGACCAACCTTAATGATATGGATAAAGTAAATCTTTTGGGACCTCCATGTGCTGAT
>NW_006921756.1:2715608-2716108 GCF_000298275.1 Orycteropus afer afer
CTGGTAGTTGGAAAATTTGGCCTTGTTGACAGAAGTAATGCTGGAGATCACATGATAGAATTTTGCAAGACCTATGACTCATTCATTGCAAATACCTTTTTTCAACAACACAAACAACAGCTATCCACATGGACTTTACCAGATGGAGTACACAGGAATCATATTGACTACATCTGTGGCAAGAGGTGATGGAAAGGCTTAATATCATCAGCCAAAACAAGGCCAGGAGCTGATTGTGGAACAGACCATCTACTGCTCATATGCAAGTTCAACTTGAAGTTGAAGAAAATTAAAACAAATCCATGAAAGCCAAAATATGACCTTGAAAATATCCCTCCTCAATTTAGAGACCATCTAAAGAATAGATTTGATGCACTGAAAACCAATGACTGAAAGCCAGAAGAAATGTGGGATGACATCAAGAGCATCATTCATGAAGAAACCAAGAGATCATTAAAAATATGAGAAAGAAAGAAAAGACCAAAATGGATGTCAGAAGA
>NW_006921756.1:2717383-2725642 GCF_000298275.1 Orycteropus afer afer
ATCATGATAAATGGAGAAAAGATTGAAATTGTCAAAGACTTCATATTGCTTGGTTCTACAATCGATGCCAATGGAAGCAGAAGTCAGGACATCAGATGACGTATAGCACTGGGCAAGTTGGCTGCAAAGGACCTCTTTCAAGTGCTGGTGAGCAAAGATTTCTCCTTGAGGACTAAGGTGCGCCTGACAGAAACCATGGTGTTTCAATCGCCTCATATGCATGTGAGAGCTGGACGATGAAGAAGGAAGACCGAAGAAGAGTTGATGCTTTTGAATTGTGTTGGTGAAGAATGCTGAAAGTACCATGGACTGATAAAAGAACTTACAAATCTGTCCTGGAGGAAGTGCAGCTGGGATGCTCCTTAGAAGCGAGGATGGCCAGACTTCACCTCACCTACTTTGGTTATGTTGCCAGAAGGGACCATTGCCTGGAGAAGGATATCATGCTTGGTAAGGTGGAAGGTTGATGAAAGAGGGAAAGGCCCTCAACAAGATGGATTGACACAGTGTCAGTGGTGATGAGCTCAAGTATAGCAAGGATCATGGAGCTGGCGCAGGACTGGGTGGTGTTTCTGTCTGTTGTGCACAAGGTTGTTATCAGTTGGAGATGACTTGATAGCACCTAACAACAACAACAAACATACATACATATGTAGCACTACCCCCATCTCCACCACTTGTCTGTCAGTTTGTCATACTGTGGTGACTTACATGTTGCTGTCAGACTGGAGTCTATGCCACCAATATCTCAAATACCAGCAGGGTCACAAATAGTGGACAAGTTTCAGTGGAGCTTCTAGACTAAGACAGACTGGGAAGAAGGATGGGGCCATCCATGGCTGAAAAAACTGGTCACTGAAATCGTTATGAATAGCAGTGAGACGTTGTCTATATTACTACTGGGAAACTTTATGAATAGCTGTGAAACTGTCTGATATAGTGCCAGATTATGAGCCCCTCAGGTTGAAAAGCACTCAAAATATGACTGGGAAATAGCTGCCTCCTCAAAATAGAGTCAACCTTAATGATCTGTATGGAGTAAAGTTTCCAGGAATTTCATTTGCTGATAGGGCACACTCAAAGAAGAAACAGCTGCAAACATCTATTAATAATTGAAACAGGAATGTACAAAGTATGAATCTAGGAAAATTGGAAGTTCTCAAAAATGAATGAAATATAATGCATAAAGATCAATATCCTACACATTAGTTAGCTGAAATGGACTGGTATTGGCCATTTTGAATGAGACAATCATATGGTTTGCTATTGTGGGAATGACAAATTGAAGAAGAATGGCATTGCATTCATCGTTAAAAAGAACATCTCAAGGTCTACCTTGCAGTACAAGTGATGGGACAATATCCAAATGTGTACAAGGAAGATCAGTTAATAGTACTATTATTCAAATTTATGCACCAACTAGTAAAGCCAAAGATGAAGAAATTGAAGATTTTTACCAACTTCTGAAATTTTTGATTTTTACCAACAGTCTGAAATTGACCAAACATGCAATCAAGATGTACTGATGATTATTGGTCATTGGAATGTGAAAGTTGGAAACAAGAATTATCGATAATTGGAAAACATAGCCTTGGTGATAGAAATGACACCAGAGATTCCATGATAGAATTTTGCAAGACCAACAATTCATTGCAAATACCACTTTTCAAGAACATAGACAGTGGCTATACACATGGACCTTGCCAGAAGGAATACGCAAAAATCAGATCAACTACATCTGTGGAAAGAGGTGATGGAGAAGTTCAATATCATCAGTCAAAACAAGGCTAGGAGCTGTCTGTGGAACAGACTGTCAATTGCTCATATGCAAGTTCAAGCTGAAGCTGAAGAAAATTAAAATAAGGCAATGAGAGCCAAAATATGACTTTAGTTATATGCCACCTGGATTTAGAGACCATCTGACGAACAGATTTGACACATTGAACACCAATGACCGAATGCCACAGGAGTTGTGGGATGACATTAAGAACATCATACATGAAGAAAGCAAACAGTCATTAAAAAGACAGGAAAAGAAAAAAAGACCAAAATGAAAATGGATGTCAGAAGATACTCTGAAACTTGCTCTTGGGTGTAGAACAGCTAAAGCGAATGGAAGAAAAGCTGAAATAAAAGAACTCAACAGAAGATTTCAAAGAGAAGCTTGAGAAGACAAAGTAAAATATTATAGTGAAGTGTGAAAAGACCTGGAATTAGAAAACCAAAAGAGAAGAACACACTTGACCTTTCTCAAGCTGAAAGAAGTGGAGAAAAAATCCAATCCAAGCCTTGAATTACAATATTGAAGGATTCTATGGGCAAAATATTGAACGATGAAGGAAACATCAAATGAATATGGAAAGAATACACAGATCACTGTATCAAAAATAATCGGTTGATGTCCATCTATTTCAGGAGGTAGCACATGATCAAGAACCAATGATATTGAAAGAAGAAGTCTAAGCTTCACTGAAGGAATTGGCAAAAACAAAAACAAACAAAACAAAACAAAACAAACAAAACAAAACAAACAAAAACCAAAGCTTTGGGAACTGGAATACCCATCGAGATGTTTCAACAAACTGATGCCACACTGGAGGTGCTTTCTCATTTATGCCAAGAAATTTGGAAGACAGCTACCTGGCCAACCAACTGGAAGAAATACATAGCTGTATTCTTCCAAACAATGGTTATGCAACAGAATGTGGAAATTATCAAACAATATCAACATCACAGGGAAGTAAGGTCTTGCTGAAGATAATTCAGAAATGGTTGCAGCAGTATATTGACAGGGAAAGCCAGAAATTCAAGCTGGATTCAGAAGAGGACATGGAATGAGGGATATTGTTGCTGATGTCATGTGGTTCTTGGCTGAATGCAAAGAATACCAGAAAAAAGTTTACCTGTGTTTTATTGACTATGCAAAGGCATTCAACTGTGGATCATAACAAATTATGGATAATGTTGGGAAGAATGGAATTCTAGGATACTTAATTGTTCTCATGGGGGACCTGTATACAGACCAAGAGGCTGTTGTATGAACAAAAAAGGGGATACTGCATGGCTTAAAATCAGGAAGGTTGTGTGTCATGGTTGTATCCTTTCACCACACTTGTTCAATCTGTATGCTGAGCAAATAATCTGAGAAACTGGAGTGTATAAAGAAGAATGGGCATCAGGACTAGAGGAAAACTCATTTGTTGTTAGGTGCCATCGAGTCATCTCCGACTCATAGCAATCCTATGCACAGCAGAATGAAACACTGCCCAGTCCCATGCCAGCTCCATGATCCTTGCTATACGTTAGCCCATTGCCACTGCCAATGTGTCAATCCATCTTGTTGAGGGCCTTTCCCTCTTTCATCAACCTTCCACCTTACCAAGCATGATATCCTTCTCTAGGCAATGGTCCCTTCTGACAACATAAACAAAGTAGGTGAGACAAAGTCTGGCTATCCTCACTTTCAGGGAGCATCTCGGCTGCACTTTCTCCAGGACAGATTCGATAATTCACTGAAGTGGCCACACAGAACTCACAGATTATGAGGTTTATTAGGGAAGCACCAGGCTACAATTTGAGTTCAGGAAAAATGCCCAGTCTTTCTCTCCAGCCCGCCATCTCTCGGCCAAGTCTCTCACAGTCTCTCCCCCAGCAGTGCATGTCCCTTCCAAAGTCATTCTATGATGCAAGCATAACCTGGATACTAAAATCAGGCAAAGACATCATTAAAAAGGAACATCAGAGACCAATATCCCTCATGAATATTGACTCAAATCCTAGTCAATAGAATCTAACACTAGAGCAAAACAAAACAAAACAAAACAAAACCCAAAAAAACCCCACTATGACCAAGTGGAATTCATACCAGGTATGCAAAGATGGCTCAGCATTAGGCAAACAATCAAGGTAACCCATCACATAAATAAAACAAAGGAAAAGAACCACATGATCATATCAATCAATGAAGAAAAGCATTTGATAAAATACAGCACCAATTCCTGATAACAACTCTCAGCAAAATGGAATAGAAGGGAAATTCTTTGACAAAATAAAGGGTATATAAGAAAAACCAACAGCCAACATTATTTTTAATGGAGAGAGATTCAATGCCTTCCCTGTGAGAACAAGAACCAAGTAAGGATGCCCTCCATCACCACTTGTATTCAACATTTTATTGGAAGTCCTAGTCCAGGCAATAGGAGCTCTGGTAGCATAGTGCCTAAGGCACTCAACTGCTAACCAGAAGGCTGGTGATTCAAACCCACCAGCCACTCCTCAGAAGGAAGGTTGGGCAATCTACTTCCGTAGTGATACTGCCTTGAAAATCCAAGGAGGGGTCACTATGAATCGGGGCCTACTTGACAGTACATAACAACAACAACAGAAACAACCAGGGCAATAAAGCAAGAAAGAGAAACAAAAGGCATCCAAATAGACAAAGAAGAAGTAAAACTACCTCTATTTGCAGATGACATCATCCCCCACACAGAAAACCCAAGAAAGAAAACTAACTACTCAGTACGAAACCCCTCAGCAAGAAAACTACTGGAACTAATTGAAAGGTTCAGCAAAGTGTCAGGATACAAGATCAACATACAAAAATGAGTTGGATTCTTCTACATCAAAAAAGAGATCTCTGAAAAGGAAATAAGGATAACAGTACTATTTATGTTAGCTAACCAGAAAGTAAAATGCTTGGGAGTAAATCTCAACAGAAACACAAAAGACTGATACAAAGGAAAGTACAAAACACTACTACAAGAAACTGTAAGAAAGCTACATAAATGGAAGACTATCCCATGCACATGGATAGGAAGACTGAAATTTGTGAAAATGTCAATATCACCCAAAACAATCTATAGATTCAATGCAATCCCAGTTCAAATTCTACCAGCATTCTTTAAGGACATAGAAAATCAAATCACTAATTTTTTATGGAAAGGAAAGAAAGCAGGGAGAAGCAAAGCACTGTTGTTGTTGTTAGGTGTCATTGATTCAGCTCCAACTCATAGCGACCCTATGTACAACAGAATGGAATATTTTCTGGTCCTGTGCCAGTCTCATGATCCCTGCTATACCTGAGCCTATGGCTGCAGCCACTGTGTCAATCCATCTCATTGAGGGCCTTCCCTTTTTTCATTGACCCTCACTTTACCAAGCATGATATCCTTCTCCAGGGAATGGTCCCTTCTGACAACATGACCAAAGTAGGTGAGACCAACTCTGGTCATTCTCTCTTCCAAGGAGCATTCCAGCTGCACTCCTCCAGGACAGATTTGTTGGTTCTTCTAGCAGTCCATGGTACTTTCTTTACCAACACCACTACTCAAAAACATCAACTCTTCTTCAGTATTCCTTATTCATTGTCCAGCTCTCACATGCATATGAAGCGATTGAAAATACCATAGCTTGGATTAGGTGCACCTTAGTCTTCAAAGAGACATCTTTGTTTTTCAGCACTTTAGAGGTCTTTTGCAGCAGATTTGCCCAGTGCAATATGTCATCTGATGTCTTGACTGCTGTTTCCATTGGTGTTGATTGTGGAACCGAGTATGATGAAAGGATACAACCTTGACACACTCCCTTCCTGATTTTAAACCATGCAATATCCCCTTGTTCTGTTCAAGCAACAGCCTCCTAATCTATGTACAGGTTCTTCATGAGTACAATCAAGTGTTCTAGAATTCCCATTCTTCTCAATGTTATTCATAATTTGTTATGATCCACACAATCAAATGCTTTTGCATAGTGATAAAACACAAGTAAACATCTTTCTGGTACTCTTTGCTTTCAGCCAAGATCCATCTGATATCAGCAATGATATCTCTCATTCCAAATTCTCTTTTGAATCCAGCTTTTATGTCTGGAAGTTCTCTGTCAATATACTGCTGCAACTGTTTTTGAATTATCATTAGCAAGATTTTATTTGTGTGTGACATTAATGATATTATTTGATAATTTCCACATTCTGTGGGATCACCTTTCTTTGGAATGGATGCAAATATGGATCTCTTCCAGTCTGTTGGCTAAAGCAAAGCACTAATGAAGAAGAAAAACAAAGTAGGAGGTCTTGCACTCCCTGTACTATACAGTCACAGTAGTCAAAACAAACTGATATTAGTACAAGGACAGACACATAAATCAGTGGAGAGAATTGAGAATCCAGAAATATATACATCTACCTGTGAATAGCTGATTTTTGACAAAGGGTTGAAACCCCTTCAATGGGGGAAGAGATAGTCTCTTCAAAAAATGATTCTGGCAAAACTGGATATCCCTTTGCAGAAAAATGAAACAAGATCCATACTTCAAAATATACCCAAGAAATAACTCAAGATGGATCAAAGACCTAAATGTAAAACCACAAACTATAAAGTTCATCAAACTAAAATAGGGGCAGATTAGGGACCCTAATTTATGACATAAATAGACTATCAATCATAACCCCAAGTGCACAAACAGAAGAAGAGAAACTAGGTGACAGAACCTTCTAAATATTAAATTCTTATGTGCATCAAAAGACTTCTCCAAAAGAGTAAAAAGAGAACCTACAGATTGGAAAAAATATTTGGCAATGACATATCTGACAAGGAACTTATCTCTAAATTTAATAGAAAAATTAAACACTACAACATCAAAAAGACAACCAATACAGTTAAAAAATGGGCAGAGGACATGAACAGATACTTCACCAAATAAAATATTCAGGAGGCCAATGCTCACAATCACAATGGAGACAATGGAGATTTGCAAATCAAAACAGCACTGAGATATCATCTTACCCCAGCAATGATAGCAAAGTTCAACAAGGCAGAAAACAACAAATGCTGGTGAGAATATGGTGAGATTGGTACTCTTCTACACTGATGGTGGGACTGTGAAATGGTACAAGTACTGTGGAAAAAGGAATGTCACATCCTTAAAAAGTTGGAAATAGCAATACCAGTCAATCCTGCAATTCTACTACTAAGTGTATACCCTAAAGAAGTGAGTGCTGGGACACAAATAGATGTATGCACTCCCATGTTTATCACTTTTTTTTCAACAACATAAATGGCAGCTATACCTGTGGACCTCGCCAGATAGAATATACAAAAACCAGATCGACTACATCTGTGGAAACAGGTGATGGAGGAGCTCAATATCTTCAGCCAAAAAAGACCAGGAGCTGACTGGGCACCAGACCATCAATTTGTCATATGCAAGTTACACTGAAGCTGAAGAAAATGAAAACAAGTCCATGAGAGCCAAAATATGACCTTGAATATCCCACCTGAATTTACAGACTATCCGGAGAATAAATTTGACATATTGAAGACCAATGACTGGAAACCAGATGAGTGTGGGATGGCATCAAGAACATCACACATGAAGGAAGCAAAATGTCACTTAAAAGACAGGAAAGGAAGAAAAGACCAAATGGATGTCAGAAAAGACTCTGAAAGTTGCTCTTGAATGGAGATACTTAAAACAAATGGAAGAAATGACAAGATAAAGGAGCTGAACAGAAGATTTCAAAAAGCAGCTCAAGAAGACAAAGTCAATTATTACAATGAAATGTGCAAAGACCTGGGGTTAGCAAATCAAAAGGGAAGAACACACTTGGCATTTCTTAAGCTGGAAGAACTGAAGAAAAAAATTCAAGCCTCAAGTTGGAACATTGAGGGATTCTATGTGAAAACACTGAATGATGGAGAAAGCATCAAAAGAAGATGGAAGGAATACACAGAATGACTATGCATAAAGAATTAGTTGATGTTCAATTATTTCAGGAGGTGGCATATGATCAAGAACCAACGGTATTTAAGGAAGAAGTCAAAGTAGCACTGAAGGAAATGGTGAAAAACAAGGCTCCAGGAATTGAAGGAATACTCACAGAAACATTTCAACAAATAGATGTCACATTGGAGGCACCCATCTATGCCAAGTAATTTGGTAGACAGCTACCTGGCCAACTGACTGGAAGAGATTCCTATTTGTGCCCATTCTAAAGAAAGGTGATTCAACAGAATGTGGAAATTACTGAACAATATCATTATCACATGCAAGTAAAATCTTGTTGAAGAAAATTCAAAAGTGGTTGTGGCAGTATTTTGATAGGGAATTTCCGGAAATGCAAGCTGCATTCAGAAGAGGATGTGGAATTAGGGATATCATTGCTGATGTCAGATGGATCTTGGCTCAAAGCAAAGAATACCAAAAAGATGTTTACTTGTGTTTTATTGACTATGCAAAAGCATTCAACTGTGTGGATCATAA
>NW_006921756.1:2726166-2726696 GCF_000298275.1 Orycteropus afer afer
CATCACAACTGGACCAATAAGCAATATCATGATAAATGGAGAAAATATCAAAGTTGTCAAAGATTTCATTTTACTTGAATCCACAATCAACAACCATGGAAGCAGCAGTCAAGAACTCAGACATCATATTGCACAGGGCAAATCTGCTGCGAAAAACATCATTAAAGTGTTAAAGAGCAAAGATGTCACTTTGAAGACTAAGGTGCACCTGACCCAATCCCTGGTATTTTCAGTTGCCTCATAAGCATGTGAAAGCTGAACAATAAATAAAGAAGACTGAAGAAGAGTTGATGGCTTTGTGTTGCGGTGTTGATGAAGAATACTGAAAGTACCATGGACTGCCAGAAGAACTAAAAAATCTGTCCTGGATGAAGTGCAGCTGGAATGCTCCTTGGAAGCAAGAATGGTGAGATGAAATCTACTTTGGTCATGTTGTCAGAAAGGACCATTTCCTGGAGAAGGATATCATGCTTGGTAAAGCAGAGGGTTAACAAAAAAGGGGAAGGCCCTCAATGAGATGGATTGACATA
>NW_006921756.1:2745852-2753309 GCF_000298275.1 Orycteropus afer afer
CCACACTACCCCAAATAGACATGGATAATGACATTTACAAAACATCACAGAATGGAGGACAATGGCTAGAAGGGCCACATCAAGCAATTCACTGCACACCCACAGGCCCCCTTTCATTGGCACAAACTCTCAGGTGTAGGCCAGAGGTTATCCCCCACACACACACCTAATAGTTATTTTCTAAAGGATAATACTTTTAAAAACTTTTTATTGTGATTTGGGTGAAAGTTTACTGAGCAAATCAGTTTTCCATTCAACAATTCATACATAATTTGTTTCCTTTCATTGATTGAAATACCCTCAATGTAATATCACTAATCCCTCTTCCTCCTTGTGTTTCTCCTTTCCATTCCTCCTTCTTTCCTAACCTTCTTGCCTTCTGAACTTTGTCCTTGGGCAAATGCTGGCCTTTTGATATTGAATGGTTGATTGTCTAATGAGTGCACAACTCCCTAGCATTCCTCTCCACCTTGTAGGTCTGTCTATTATTTGGCTGAAAAATGAGTCACAGGGGTTAGTTCAATTCCAGGTCTGAAGGGTGACTAAGGGCCATAGTCACAGGGATTCTATCAGTCTCTATCTGACCAGTAAGCCTAGGCCAGAAGTTTTAAAATGATGAAGGCATGTCAACTATGGACATGAAAATGGACAGGAAATGTCAAAGTTTTAGAGTTATTTCTCAGGAGGTAATGGAAATTACCTAAAGTTAAATTCTTTGATAAGATAAACTCTGAGCTAGTTTATGGTTAGGAGCTCTGGTAGCGTAGTGGCTAAAGCACATGACTGCTAACCAGAAGGCTGGTGGTTTAAACCTACCAGCCACTCCTCAGAAGGAAGGTTGGGCAGTCCTACTTCCGTAGTGATACTGCCTCAGAAACCCAAGGAGGGGTCGCTATGAGTCGAGTCTGACTCGACGGCACATAACAACAACAACAAGTTTATGGTTAATGAATGTTTTATTCACAAAGGGGAATCTGTGAGACTTCATGGTCACTGTGTCTTTACATTATTTCTTTTTATCTGTTTTTGCGGTACACTCCACAATGGCAGGCGATCTTTGTCAAATTGACAGAGGAATCTGTCAATTTGGGCCTCAGTTTCCTTGTCTATTAACATTTCATTTGCTCCAAGTTGCATCCTCTAGGCCACAGAGCTCAGGGCTCTTTGGTTACTCCCAGTGGGCCAGGACTCCAACCAATGAGGCCTACCTCTCCACCTCGAGCTCCATTTCTTGGATATCTCAGACCTCCCTCCTCCCTTCTTAGTATCATTTTCCCTTGGGGCTTTTAGCTCTGCCAGGGCATCCAGCCTCAGAGAATAAGCAAATCTGTACACTAAAGCTCTGTCAATGACAAGCTGGCTTAGTTCCTCTCCTCTTTGAGACTTACCCATAATCAGAGAGATTTACCCCTATGGTGCCCAGCTCTGAGCTCTGTAGCTTTGATGCAAACTAAAAAGAAAACCAAAACCAAAACCAAACCAGTTGCTGTTGAGTCAATTCAACTCAAGGTGACGCCATGTGTGTCAGAGTAGAGCTGCATTCCATAGGATTTTCAATGGCTGTGATGTTTTGGAAGTAGATTGCCAGGATTTTCCTCTAAGATGCCTCTGGTTGTATTCAAACTGCCAGCCTTTAGTTGGTAGTCTACAATTACTGTTTGCACTACCCAGAGACTTTAATTCTGATGGTGGGAAACTACCATCAGAATAATAATTGACCATAGGCCAAAGAGCTAGGGAGTGAGGATGGTGTCATTTTCTATGTGCTCCTAGAGACAGAGCAAATTTGAGGGAGGAGTCTCAATTCTAAAGGATACTCCAAGGCTTCATGGCATGGAGAGCTGTCCTATTCTATAGCCACAACTGTATCTGGCAACTCCAGACAGCATTCCCACCCTACTGCCAAATTGGAACTTTCCCTGCTACTGGGAGCTGTGGGATGCTAAGAGTTCTCAGTCAGAGGCCTGAGGCCACAACGCTGGGAATGGGGTCTCCTAGCAATTTCCATTCAATAAACAGAATAGAAGTAGTATTATTTGTTTTGTATCTCCTTTAAAGTGTGATGGCTGGAATTGCCACCTCCCCAGTTTCTGAGGTACTTGACTGCTAACCAGAAGGCGTGGTTCAAACCCACCAGCCACTCCTTGGAAGGAAGTTTGGGCAATCTACTTCTGTAATGATACCGCCTCAGAAACCCAAGGAGGGGTCGCTATGAGTCGGGCCAACTCAATGGCACATAACAACAATAACAGTTTCTGAGAATGTCCTTTGCTCTCTCCTGGGGTTTCTAATACTGTGATCATCTCAGGAAATTTTCAGGAGCTTGCTCTGGTTGTGTTTAGCTCATTTGGGTCCCCTGGAGCCAGGAGGACTTCATAAATACCACCAGAAACTCAAGAGACCAACTCCTTATGGTCACTGCCACTGCTGGTGATACCTGTCACCATGTCATGTCCCAGAACTGCTGTAAGCTCTGTTGTGGACCTAGTGAATCTATTGCCCCTACGAAGGTGGGGCTTTAAAGTTAACTCAAATTGTGAAACAAAATTTCAAACAAACAGAAAAGGTAGAAAATTATACCAGAAATCTTTGAACCTAATTCTCAGATTCAACAGGTGTGAACAGTTTGCCATATTTGTTTCAGATGTCTCGCTCTCTCTTTTAAAAGCTATTAAATGTTGGGTACAGCTGAAACCTTAGCCTCATCATCCTCTTCCCTCCCTCTGACAAAGTCTAACCTGATATTGTTGTTGTTGTTGTTGTTGTTATGTGCTGTCGAGTCGGCCCTGACTCATAGCGACCCCTCCTTGGGTTTCTGAGGCAGTATCACTATGGAAGTAGATTTTCCAACTTTCTTTCCAAGGAGTGGCTGGTGGGTTTGAACCACCAGCCTTCTGGTTATATTATTTCCATGTATGTTTTTATACATTTTCTACCTATGCATTTGTGTGTGTTATATTACATAGTGTATTAGTTTCCTAGGGTTACTGTAACAAAATACCATAAATTGTATGGCTTATTAGAACATAAATTCACTGTCTCATAGTCTAGTGGGGAGTAGCCTGAATTCAGGGTGACAGCAGGGACATGTCCTCTGAAAGCTCTGGGGAAAAATCCTTTCTTGTCTGTTTGGCAGGCCTGGGTGTTCCTTGGCTTGCAGCTGCAGCATAATTCTGTCCTCACATGGCTGTTTTCCTTCTGTCTGTCTCTCTGCATTTCTTCTCTTTTACAAGACACCACTGACATTGGCTTAGGGCCCACTCTACTCTAATACAGCCAACATTGCTCACTGGGGGTGTCCAAATGGTTGCCAAAACCTGGAACTCAAAGACTCATGCTTGGAAAAATAGAAGGTCAGTGAAAAAGGGGAAGACCCTCAACAAGATAGCTGCAGCGATGGGCTTGAAGCACAGCAATGATTGGGAGGATGGCACAGGGCTGGGCAGTGTTTCATTCCTCCATCTGAGGGTCTTGCTCTTTTTCGCTGACACTCTACTTTACCAAGCATGATTTCTTCCTCCAGGGACTGGTCCCAAATGGCCAGTCGTTCAAACCAACCAGCTGCTCCATGGGAGAAAGGTGTGACACTCCGCTTCTGTAGAGATTTACAGGCTCAGAAACCTTATACGGCAGTTCCACTCTGTCCTATAGGGTTGTAATGAGTTGGAATTGACTCAACAGGTTTGGTTTGGTTTAATTTTAATCTCCCAAGATTAAAATTCATCAGAATGGGTCACCCTTTTTGCTAACAAGTTTCCCATGGCCTTTTCCTTCCTACTTTCCTTCCTCCCTCCCTCCCTCCCACCCTCTCTCCCTTTCTTTCTTTCTTTCTTTCTTCTCTCTCTCTCTCCCCTCCCTCCCTCCCTTCCTTTCTCTCTCTATTCTTCTTTCTTTCTTCCTAATTTAATGCAATAAATACGTACTGACCCAACTGTGGACTCTTAGGTTAACTGACCACCCTGGTGTCAATTTCTCAATTTTAACACCAAAAGTCCAGTCCTGGGCACACCAGCATAGTTGGTCACCAGGTTGTGTACTGAGCACTGGACCTCCAGAGAAGTGAATTAGATGCGCCTCTGCCTTTGAGGAAGGGGAGTGGTCTTGGAGGGCCGCAGGAATAATTTAATAAATCCAAAGGGGTACAGAAGGGAGAATTGTGAAGAAATGGACTTTGATATAACATGTTAAGTGCAGGGGGGAAATAACCCTCAGCCAAGCACAGCACTGTGGGGGTAGGGGTGGAGATCAGGGAGGGCTTCTTGGAAGAAGGGCATTGGGTGTATCCTATGAAAAGCCAAAGGAATTAGGCAGAGGTTGGGGGTTGGAGGAGAAAGATTGTATTCTAACAGAAGCAAAAGCCAGTTTTGTTTCTTTCCCAATGCTTCCAAACTCCCTTTTACTCCCAATTTTGTCCTAACCCTGCTCCTTTCTCAGGTATTAGACCCTTTCAAATATGAAGTCTTAGAGAGAGATGGAATGTTGTTCAACTGTTCCATTGACTAGATGGGCAGACTGAGGACATATGAGGAAACCTACTTGCCTAAGATCACACAGTGAGTTCATGAAAGAGCATGGCCTGAAATTAACTCCCCAGCCCAGTGTGCTGCCCCTAAACCAAACCCACTGCCATGAAGTCAATTCCAACTCATAGTGATCCTATAGGACAGAGCAGAACTTCCACATAGGGTTTCCAAGGCTGTAAATCTTTATGGAAGCAGACTGCCTCATCATTTTCACATGGAGCTGCTGGTGGGTTCAAACCATCAACTTTTGATTAGCAGCTGAATGTCTTAAACACTGTACTACCAGAGCTCCTTAGTGTGCTACTGAGTGCACCTGGACTTGTGCCCTCAGCCAAAGGTTGTCAGGCTGCTCTAGAGGCAGAGACCAACTTGCCTGACTGGAAAATGGCCTGCTTCTAGGCCTCCTGCTCCTGCCCCAATCTGCCCACATTCCTGATAGAGCAAGTCCTCTCCCTTCACCTCAAAGTTACCTGGGCTCAGGCACTAGCCAGAGACAGCTGGGATCACTCTGAAGGAAATCTATCTCGTTGGAACAAGATGTTCAGAAGGCAAAGAAGTACCAGAATTCAGGACTAATTCTAGCTGCCTTTCAGGACTAAAGGTAATGTCTCTCATTTTATTTTTTGGTGATTATCATTACATCTGAAAACAACTATGAGAATACTAAACTAAGAAGTTCTTTCTGAGCTCTCAGTGTGGGAAATAGGTACTTTACACACATTATCTCATTTAATCTTTTTTTTTTTTTTCTTTTTTGAAATTTTTATTGTGATTTGGATGAAAGTTTACAGAACAAATTCATTTTCTGTACAGCAGTTCACATACACTTTGTCTCGTGACTTTGACTGCAATTTCCCACAATGCAACAGCTCTTTTCCCACTTCTTCCTCATAGTTAACTCTTCCCTGTGTCCTTCTCTCCTGTGCTCTCCTGTCCCCTGTGCTGTCTCCCTGTGCATACACAGCCCTTCTATTCTCCCGTGATTGATCTCTCCAAGGAGTGTATCTACTTAATATAAATGTTCAGCCATATGCCTGTCTTTTTTTTTTTGGCTGGAAGCCATAGGAGTGGGTTCAATTCCAGACCTGAAAGGCAGCTAGGGGCCATAGTCTCAGCAGTTTCACCAGGTTCTATCAGACCAGCAAACCTGGTCCCTTTTTTTTATAAGTGATTTTGAGTTTTGTTCCACATTGTTCTCCCACTCTATCCAGGATCTCCTACATAGATTCCCCTCCGAGTGGTTAACATTGGTAGCCAGGCACCATCTAGTCTTCTGGTCTCATAGTCATATTGCTAAGGATCGCATGGTGTACCAGTCCCTTGTACTAATTGTTTCCATGTACCTTTGATTTTCTTTAGTCTTCTTTGCTCTGGACAAGGAAAGACCCATCGTTGCATCTAGATGGCTGCTTGCAAGCATTTAAGATCTCAATTGCTACTCACCAAAGTAGGATATGGAACAATGTTTTTGTGTAGTATGTTATGCCAATTGTATCTCATTTAATCTTCCAAACAACTTTATAAAGTAGATACCCCTATAACCTCTCTTCTACAGATTAGCAACCTGAAATTTAGGAAGGTTAAGAAACTTTCCCAAGGTTGGATTTGAACCTCAGCCAGTCAGAAACCCAAGATACTGAAACTCCTGGCAGCCCCAGGCAGGTCTCTGAGGGTAGCAACTGTTGGAACCTTAGGTCTGGGAGATGTGAAGCACGGTAGAGCTGGACAGGGCATGAAGAGAGAGAAGGCTGTAAGAGTCCACACACTGCAGCCTACCTTCACTGGGAAACATGCTCTCCCTCCTCCAGAGGGGAACGGAGTCTCTATTTGCTTAGGTCACATTGTTAGCTTTCCCCCAGGTGGAGCCAATCAGAAAAAGAGCTGAGTCATTGTCCCTAGTGGGGGAGGAAAGAGAAAAGGAGGAAAGAAGGAAAGAGAGAAGGGGAGGGAGAGAGACAAGGAAATAGGCCCTTTTGGCATGTCAGATAGAGTTTTCTCTGATGTGCCAAACACACCCCTTCCCCCTATGGGTTCTGAAGCAATTGAAAGATACCCATATCTCTTTTCTTGGCATCTGGGAAGTTGTATTTATGTAGGGGTTCCTAAGCTTCAGGATTCCTCATTGGCTCAAGTCCAAGGCAATTAGTACAATAACATGGGATTAACCCATATATTGAGCACTAGCACCCCTTGTTTTCTGACCTCAGCACCCCAGTACCCTCATTCACAGTCACATAACCTTATGTTTTAGTGTGGGTTACGCCAAAAAGAAGAGTTTGAGAGAAACTATTGCTTTGTAGGCAGTGACCTCAGAAGATAGGTGTGGAGGTCTGGAAAGAGCGAGCAGGAAAGGAGGCAAAGCCAACCCAAAGTGTTTATTGAGCTGTTTACCACTGGAGGCAACTGAGGCTCAGTCCTACAGGGTATTCTCTGAGGAACTGTGTGGAATACCCCTCAGATTTCCTTGCCCCAGTCATGGAAGAGGGGGTTATTTATCCACTAGCTCCTATTTGCCATTAGTCAAGGTTTGTTCCAGGGGTGCAAATTCCTTGGCCCTACCAGGTATATATGTGTAGGGCCAAGGAATTTACACCCCTGGGACAAACCTTGACTCATGGCATATACCAGTGCTGGAAGGTTCCTACAATTATCCCACTTCAAAGCAGCCACAAAGACCTAGGGAAGAAAGCAAGAGATATGAGGTGGGGAGAGCTGCCAACAGGCTACACCTGCATGCAGCTGGTTGTCACAGCAAGTCAGAACAAAAATGTGGGCCAAGAGAATGTGAGATGGGGCATAAAGTTTGCCTGAGTCAACACACCATTGTTTACACACTGTAAAGCACTTCCTAGACACCATCTAATTCGCTGACATGGTGGGAACTGAGGCTCTGAGAGTGGCAGGGTCTCATCTGAGATCACCTAGGGAGCTACA
>NW_006921756.1:2753464-2754407 GCF_000298275.1 Orycteropus afer afer
CAAGGCACTTCATGTGCAGCTACTACCTGTCTGTCAGTGTGTGACTTGCTGAACAGGTTTCAACAGAGCTTCTAAACTAAAACTAAGAAGAAAGGCCTAGTGATCTACTTCCAAAAAATCAGCCGGTAAAAATCCTATGCATCACAATGGTCCAAATCCATCGTGCAGGGGATTGTGAGATTTGGTGGCAGCTAATAGCATCAACACAGTATCTAGTACATGGTTCACCAAAATCCAGTGCCACAGAGTTGATTCTGACTTGTAGGACTTTACTGGGCAACCTCATAAGATTTCCAAGGCTGTAAATCTTCACAGAAGCAGACTGCTACATCTTTCTCCCATGGAGCTGCTGATGGGTTTGAATCACTGACACTATGGTTAGCAGCTGAGCTCTTAAACCACTGCACCAGCAGGGCTTCTTGGCATATAATTGTTTGTTGTTCCAAAAAAACCCCAAACCCACTGCTGTAGAGTCATATCTGACTCATAGTGACCCCTCCTTGGGTTTCCTAGGCAGTACCACTACGGAAGTAGTTTGCCCAACCTTCCTTCTGATGAGTGGCTGGTGGGTTAGGTGCCATCAGTTCAGTTCCTTCTTATACTTACCCTATGGTTAACAGAATGAAACACCACCTGGTCTGTGCCATCCTCACAGTCATTGTTATGTTTGGCCCATTGTTGCAGTAACTGTGTCAATCCATCCCATTGAGGGTTCTCCTCCTTTTTGCTGACCCTCTACTTTACCAAGCATGATGTTCTTCTCCAGAGACTGGTCCCTCCTGAGAACATGTCCAAAGTAAGTGAGATGAATTCTCAGCATTCTTGCTTCTAGCAGGCATTCCGACTGTATTTCTTCTAAGACAAATTTGTTTTTTCTTCTGGCATTCTATAGTATATTCAATATCCTTCACCAACACCATAATTCAAAGGCATCAATTCTTCT
>NW_006921756.1:2764077-2770884 GCF_000298275.1 Orycteropus afer afer
TTGGTTTCCCTTTTCTTTGTTGAAGAGGGTCTGTGCAATCCTTCTGCCTAGTCTGCCATCTTGCCAGAACTCCTGGGTTTGTTTATTCTTGATTCAGCCTCTGTTCTGTCCTTTCACCTCCTCTTTTTCCCCATTTACTAAAATTTTACCCAACCTTCCTAAGATCACATCTCTTACTCATTTTCTTCAGAGTTTTACAAAGCTTGCAGTTCTACATAGAACTTACACTATCTATCCCACAATCCTTGGGAAAATGGCTGGGGCCTGGTCCTAGAAGAGCACAGATGCTGAGACACACCCTACTGCATCACATGACATCCTTAGTTAGCTATCCTTGTGACAAAGTCATCACTTGGGGTGGATAGGGCCTCCTTGGAAGAGGTTCCCTTGCTTTCTAGAGCTGATGTAGGACAGAGCCTGCAGAATAACTAACTTCTGCCCAGCCCAGCTGCTTCACATTCCTAACTATCCTCCCTGGCTCCACCCCTCCAACTGCCCCACCCCCCCATCTCATACTTTTAGGACCTAAGTTATTCTGCCAAAGCTATTTGAGATTGCTTGGGAGGAAATACAGTTTTGATAGAAGGAGCTGGGCAAACCGCAAAGATCAGGAAGTCTCAGATGTCAGGGAAGGAAGCCATCTCTCTGCCTTGCCCCCCGTTGGGCACTGACTATAACAATTATAGTCACTCTTCACACCTTCCTAAACTTTACAAAGTGCATTGAGTATTGTCATGATCTCAGGAATCTCATGACATCCTCTGAACAAGGCCTTTGGGGTGTGGCCTGCTTCCAGTACATATGGAGAAGCTTTGAGAAAGGTTTTTGGCACATTTGGATAACCAGTGGCCTGCTGCGTTGTCCACCAATTTTGGGATTATTCCTGGGCTTGAACCAGTAGTCTGCTGTGTTTCCTGTCAATCTTGGGATTGTGCCATTTTACTTGTCAATCTTGGGTTTGTCAGCCCCAGCAGCCAGCAGCTGCATGAGTCAGAAGAAGCCTTTAGCTTGCTCCAATGAGTCTGGAACAAAAAGCAGAGCTGAAGCCAAAGGTCAAGGGACCTCCATCTAACCCTTAGAGCTGGCACTCTGAACTTGGACTTCTGTCCTCTTAAACTGTAAGAGAATAAATCCCTGTTTGTTAAAGCCATCCATTAAGAGTATATCTGTTATAGCAGCATTAAAGAAACAAGACAAAATTTGGTGCTGAGAGAGTGGGGTGTTGCTCTAACAGATACCTAAAATATGGAAGCAGGAGTGGAATGTGTCCTTGGATCTGAGATCCCTGTGCTTAGACCATGGCAGGGAGACCAGCAAAGAGTTGGTGGCAGCAGTGCAGAAAGACTGGCAAGTGACAGGCTTGGCATCCCACAGAGTGAGAAAGCTGAATGCCTTTGGGCAAGAGGTTTCCTGGTGGAGTGGCTTGCCTTTGGGCACTAATTGGTAGAGCTGAAGAGGTTTGTAATATTTCCAGACCAGAGAAAAGACCAGGCTGAATTCCTTCAGAGATGAGGGAAAAGTGAAGCAGAGCTGCCTCAGTCTCAAAGGGTAGGACCATGGCCTTACATGGGGTTGCAAACCATGGAACAGGTACAGTCTGCTGGGTTTCAAAAAGTCATATCTTCACCAACTTGGTTCTGGAGTGTGGGGCTGCCATACAGGAGTTCTAGTGGGATGGGTCTCTAAGGGAAGGGTATGACATGCCCAAGGGGCAGAAGAACTGGGCCTGGCAGGCCAAGTAGGTGAGGTCACCACTCCTGTGGACTAGAAGAATCAGACCACCCATTGAAGGAGATCTGCACAGGTGCCAAATTGACAAGGGATGGAATGTGGTTATTAAGGTTGTGTGTTAACTCGGCTGGCCCCTAGAGCTGGCACTCTCAACTTGGACTTCTAGGCTCCTGAACTGTAAGAGAATAAATTTCTGTTTATTAAAGTCATCCACTTATGGTACTTCTGTTATACAAGCACTAGAGAAACAAGATAAATGGAGTCTCAGTGTTTCATCCCCTTACAACTTCCTTGACAAATGAGAGTTTATAGTTGCTAAGGAGCTCTGGTGGCATAGAGGTTAAGGCACTTAGCTAGTAACCAAATGGTCAGTTGTTTGAACCCACTAGCCACTGCACAGAAGAAAGATGAAGCAGTCTGTGTCTGTAAAGACTTATAGCCTTGGAAAGCCAATGGGGGTAACTATGCATCAGAATTTGACTCAATGGCAATGAGTTTTGAAAGACCTGAGGATTTATATTTTCAGGGGTCCAAAAGCAGCCTTCCAGTCTTGTCCTAAAGGCATACATAATGATGGTCTCTCAGGCAACACTATGGGACAGGGAGAGTTGCTTACTCTATAACCTGGGGGTTAGGACAGTTGCATTTGCAAGTTTGACATCTGGCTTTTGGGAGACGTGGGACCTTGATTTTCAGTATTTGCCAATTTCTGTGAAGTAAATATTCCAAGTTACCAATGTGATGTCACTGAACTTAGAGTTGAAAGGAGATGTGTGCAATCAGCTCTTATGAGCTAGTGCCCACCCATTCCATCATTACTAGGTTGCTGCATTGTGATGAATCACCTTTATATGGCCTTTTTCACCATGGTCTTGTGACTCCTACAAAATAATTTGGTGGGACTATGCAAATAAGGTACTCGTGGCCCATCAAGAAAATTGGACAGCTTGCTAGTAATGCAAATAAGTGCATGAAACCTCTGTGTAGGTGGAACCATGCAAATAAGGTGTACTGAACCCTAATGAGGGGATTGGTCAGTTTTATCATCCTGCTAGTCTTAAAAGAGAAGCAATTCCAGAGCAGAAGGTAGACCTCACTACCACCAAGAAGAACTAGGAGTGGAACACATCCTTTGGATGTGGAGCCTTCGCATTGAGAACCTCCTAGACCCAGGAGAGAGAGAGAGAGAGAGAGAGAGAGAGACAGAGAGAGAAAGCTATAACACTGGAGAAACACTGGAGATGGCATGAGAGGGTGAGAAGCAGTGGTAGGGAAATTGTGGCAGCAGAATCAGAACAATGGAGATGGTGCTTGCTCTATGGTGCCCACAGAGCAAGGCAGCTAGTGATTGTGCTGACCTATGGAACAAGAGGCCTGAGGGTCCCAGCAGAGTGGGATGCCTCTGAGCACTTATTATAGAGCTAAAGAGCTTTGTTACACTTGCCTAAGCAGGGCAGAGGACAGCCCAAGGGGCCCAAGGGCCAAAAGAAGGAACTGCCTGCAGGCATGGCTGAAGAGCTGTTCTTACTGAAAAACTGTGTCCTGAGTCATTACTGATGCTGAATTGTAACCTGCTACTTCCCTAATAAGCCCATAATTGTGACTATGGTTTGTGAGTTCGGTGTGGCAATTGCAATGAATCATTGAACATGACAGAAAAGTAACGTATCATGGGAGAGACAGCTGGTGTCAGAATTGGTAAAAAGTTTGGAGAGAGGGGGCATGTCGGCCTCAGAGGAATTAATCTTTAGCTGATGTTGATGGTGATTCTCTCCTCCTCCTCATGAAGTTAGAGGTCAGACAACCTTGACACCATTTTTACAGGTGGCATCAGGAGTGGAATTTGTTGTAAGAGAAAGAACAAGGGGATATAAGAAGTGAAACTTCTGATTCTTAGATGGTTACTTTGGTTGTCACCTGTAATAGATGAAAGGAAAATGAGAGATGTTATGCTGAAGCTGAGTAGAGGAAATCCACATCTGAAGTGGCTCAAGGGAATAAACAAGGCCAGTTAAGCAAAATGACTGAGAGGGGGCTAAGATTTTCTGGTTCCACCCAGCCAAAAGCCCAAGGCCGTATGCATACAAATGGGAAAATAGTCAAGATGAGAAGATAAAAGTGGAGACTGGATTTTTTTAAAGAGTTATATGTTTATTTGACTGTACTATGGATATTGAATGTTTTTCCTACCTAGTGTTGTAAAACAGACCTAAATGTATTATGGAAATGCATATTGGGTATTATAGATTAGAAAACAGAAAGTATGGAACTTTGCCTTCAGCTAATACTTGAATTGTTGTTGTTGTTGTTATGTGCCGTCGAGTCGGCCCCGACTCATAGCGATCCCTCCTTGGGTTTCCGAGGCAGTATCACTACGGAAGTAGGATTGCCCAACCTTCCTTCCGAGGAGTGGCTGGTGGGTTTTGAACCGCCAGCCTTCTGGTTAGCAGGCAAGTGTTTTAGCCACTATGCTACCAGAGCTCCCATAGGATATGCTAAAAGGACAATTAATATTTACTTGAAGGAAATACAGCCCTATGTATAGAGTATTGGGAGCTTAGGTCAGAAACCTGACCCATACCCAGAATCATTCCAGTCAGGAAATTTGCACTTGAAAATATATGCAGACCCATCCAGAACTGCTTAGAAAGCAGGAAATTTGTATTTTAAGGAAAGATCTGCAGGAAAAAAAGTCTTACTTTTTGAATTTTGAGCAAGTGATTTGCCATTGATTTTATCAAGGCAAGAAAAATTGGGGCTTGGCAGAAAAACCATTTACTGGGACTATAAGTTAAAGAAGCCAGTGAGTAGACAGCCTGGTATGCTTGCTTGATATGACCACCAGTGACCATGAGATGAGTGGAAGTAGGGGAGGTGCAGCAATGAAGAAATGGGCTGAATTTGAACACATTCCTTTGAAACCTACTGACATAGCCACGGTGTTTAGGGATGAGAGAGAAGGCGTTGGCTGGTCTTAAGTGCAGGCCGGTGTGCAGACTTCAAAACCTATGGCTGGTACCCATTGGATGTCTAGGGATGAGCTGACTCCAATTGAATGAGGATGAGATTGCCCTGGCCCTTGGTAAAGAGGAAAAGAGAGATGTTTGATACTGTTGGCTAGTATAGATTGCTGCAATTTTATGTCTTGCTCTGGACTAGACTCTGCTTATGAATGAAGTTGCTCAAAGTCCTAACTGGAACAGAAGATTCTTCAGATCAAAGAATGTGATTGTCTCTTCAGGGTACTGGTTTAATGATGCTGTTGTTGGTAGGTGCTATTGAGTTGGTTCTATGTCATAGTGACTGTGGTAGTTATGTTTGTGTGTCAACTTGGCTGAGCCTGGTTGAGTGGCTGGGCAGCTGGTGTAGTTATTCCCCATGATGAGACTGGCAATCAACTCCATGGTGGGATCTATCACAAGCAGCTGAGTAGCTGCCTTTGGGTATGTGGTCGGCTTCCTGTATTTAAGGAGAAGCCTTGGGAATGGTCTCTAGCTTATGGCATGCTTGGACCCCGCATGTGGCCATGTCATTGCTCAGCAGCCTGCCATGCTCTGCCGACCTTGGAACTTACAGTGGACTTAAGTTAATGGCCTGCCGTGTGGATTGGTAACATCGGAACTGTGCCTTTTTACTTGTCAACCTTGGGGCTTCTCAGCTTCAGCAGCCAGCAGCTGTCTGAGTGAAGACACTCAGCCTCTAGCTCCATTGGGCCAGGAGCAGGAGGCAGAACTGGACCCCAAGGTTGAGGGGATTTCACCCAGCCCCTAGAGCTTGGCACTTTGAACTTAGACTTAAAGCCTCCAATTTGTAACAATAAACTCCTGTTTGTTAAGGCTATCCCATTTGCGGTATAATTCCTGTCATAGTGGCACTAGGTAACGAGAACAGTGACCCTATGTACAACAGAACAAAATACTGCCAAGTCCTGTGCCATCCTCATAATCATTGCTATATATGAGTCCATTATTTAGCCACTGATGATCCATCTCATTGAGGGTCTTTTTCTTTTCACCGATCCTCTACTGATGTCTTTCTTCAGAGATTAGTCCCTCCTGATAACATGCCCAAAGTACATGAGACAAAGTTTCACAATACTTACTTCTAAGGAACATTCTGGCTGTACTTCCTTCAACACAGGTTTTTTTTTTTTTTTTTTTTTTTTTTTTGTTCTTTTAGCAGTCTCTGTTATGTTCAATATTCTTCATGACTACAATAATTAAAAGGCATTGTTACTTCTTTGGTCTTCCTTATTTATTTTTCAACTTACGCATGCATATGAGGTGATTGAAAATACCACGGCTTAGGTTAGGTGCAAATTAGTCCACAGAGTGACACTTTTGTTTCTAACATGTTGAAGAGGTCTCTCGCAGCAGATTTGTCCAGTGCAATACATCATCTGATCTCTTGACTACTGCTTCCATAGGCATTGATTGCGCATCCAAGTAAAATGAAATCCTTGACAACTTCAGTCTTTTCTCCATTTATCATGGTATTTTTTATTGGTCCAGTTGTGAGGATTTTTGTTTTCTTTATGTTAAGATGTAATCCATACAGAAGGTTGTAGTCTTTTATCTTTTCAGTAAGTGCTTCAAGTCATCCTCACTTTCAGCAAGCAAAGTTGTGTCATCTGCATATTGCAGGTTGTTAACGAGCCTTCCTCCAGTCCTAATGCCATATTTTTCTTTATAGAGTCCAGCTTCTTGGATTATTTGCTCAGCACCCAGATTAAATACATATAGTGGAAGGATACAACCTTGATGTACACCTTTCCTGATTCTAAACCTTACACTGTCCCCTTGTTCTTTTAGAATGACTGCCTATTGGTCTATGTACAGGTTTTGCATGAACACAATGAAGTGTTCTGGAACTCCCATTCTTTGCAATGTTATCCATAAAATTTGTTACGATTCACACAGTTGGATACCTTTGCATTGTCAATAAAACACAAGTAAGATATATGTGTGTGTTTTAAAAGTTTTATTATGATTCACAGAGAAAATTCATTTTCCTTACAGCAGTTCATACACATTTTGTCTCATGACATTGACTGCAATTCCCCATGATGTAACAGCT
>NW_006921756.1:2771365-2775018 GCF_000298275.1 Orycteropus afer afer
TGGCCACTTGCAAGCTTTTAAGATCCCAGTCTCTACTCGCCAAAGTAGAATGTGGAACAATGTTTTTGTGTTGAATGTTGTGCCAGTTGAGCTTCATGTCCCCTGCAACCATGGTACTGAGCCCACAGGTCCAACTACTCACTACCTCTGGGTAGCTGGCTGTGGCCAAGAAGCCACCACAACGTTGCTCCTTGTCAGTTATACTGTACACCTGGACATTCTTACAGCACATATGATTATGCATGTAGAAACATTGTCTGTTAACCCTATACATGGTCATGAGCACACTACCCCCTGCCTAGACATACATGATCATTCAGCCTGTCTACCTATCTATCCACCTGTAGATCAGTGCTTGCCATCTGACAATGCAGTACTGTACATGCAAAAGGGTTCATCTTTGTTGTCTGTACCTCTCATGTACCTCTCTATGTCTTCCTCTTCTTCAATGCCACTGTGTTGATCACTTACATTTGGTACGCTGCCCTTCAGTTCACCCAAAAAAATACTTGTCTCTACTCATCTAGCATAAAATAGGCTTTATTTTAAGGCTAGGCTCCTGGGCAGGTAGGCAGGTGCATGGTAGTTCAGGCCTTCTAGGGGGACATTATTTTAAGGCTGGGCCCTCAGGCAGGTAAGGACAGGTGGGGAAGTGAGCAGGGTGGTTGGAACAACTAAGGGAGATGAACTCGTCTGTCAGTTTGTTGTCCTCTGGTGGCTTGCATATTGCTGTGAGGCTGGAGGCTATGCCACAGGTGGTGCAAAATGCCAGTTGGATTACCCATGGTGGACAAGTTTCAGTGGAGATTCCAGACTAAGACAGACTCAGAAGAAGGAAGAGGCCATCCACTTCTCAAAGAATTGGACAGTGAAAACCTTATGAATAGCAGTGAAACATGGTCTGATATGTTATTGGAAAACTTTATGAATAGACCTGAAACATTGTCCAATATAGTGAGAGAAGATAAGCCCATGAGGTCAGAAGTTACTCAAAATATGATTGGGGAAGATATGACTTTTCAGAGTAGAGATAACCTTAATGATATGGATGGAGTAAAGCTTTTGGGACATCCATTGACTGATGTGGTATGACTCAAAATGAGTAGAAACAGCTGCAAACATTCATTGATAATTGGAACATGGAATGTATGAAGTATGTATCTAGGAAAAGTGGAAGTTTCCAAAAATGAAATGGAATGCATAAAGATCAATATTCTAGGCATTAGTGAGTTGAAATGGACTGGTTTTGGCCATTTTGAATCAGACAACCTTGGATCTACTATGCTGGGAATGACAATTTGAAGAGGACTTGTGTGGCATTCATCATCACAAAGACTGTTTCAAGATCTTTCCTGAAGTACAATGCTATAGGTGACAGGATAATATCCACACACCTGCAAGGAATACCAGTTAATACTATTATTCAAACCTATGCACCAACCACCAAAGCCAAAGGTGAGACTGGAAAGTAAAAGTCAGAAACTAAGAAGAGTCACTGGTAGTTGGAAAATATGGCCTTGGTGATAGAAATGACATTGGCAATTGCATGATAGAACTTTGCAAGACCAATGACTTATTCATTGCAAATACCTTTCTTCAATAACATAAACAACAGCTATACACGTGGATTTCACCTGATGAAATACACAGGAATCAGATTAACTACATCTGTGGCAAGAGGTGATGGAAAAGCTTAATATCTCCATCCAAAACAAGGCCAGGAGCTGATTGTGGAACAGACTATCAACTATTCATATGCAAGTTCAACTTGAAGTTGAAGACAATTAAAACAAGTCCATGGGAGCCAAAATATGACCTTGATTGTATCCCTCCTGAATTTAGAGACCACCTAATGGATAGATTTGATGGATTGGACACCAGTGACCAAAAACTGTAGGAATTGTGGGATGACATCAAGAATATCATCCATGAAGAAAGCAAGAGGTCATTAAAAAAACAAGAAAGGAAGAACAGACCAAAATGGATGTTAGAAGAGACTCTGAAGCTTGCCCTTGAGTGGAGAGTAGCTAAAGCAAATGGAAGAATCAAAAAGATAAAAGAGCTGAACAGATTTCAAAGAGCAACTCGAGAAGACAAAGCCAACTATTATAATGAAATGTGTAAAGACCTGGAGTCAGAAAACCAAAAGGGAAGAACATGCTCAGCATTTCTCAAGCTGAAAGAACTGAAGAAAAAATTTAAGCCTCAAATTGCAATGTTGAAAGGTTCTATGGGCAATATATTGCATGATGCAGGAAGCATCAAAAGAAGATGTAAAGAATACACAGAGTCACCATACCAAAAAGAATTGGTCCATTACAAGAGGTGGCATATGATCAAGAACCAATGGTATTGAAGGAAGAAGAAGAGGCTGCG
The DNA here is from genome assembly GCF_000298275.1 of Orycteropus afer afer. Lineage (NCBI taxonomy): Eukaryota > Metazoa > Chordata > Mammalia > Tubulidentata > Orycteropodidae > Orycteropus > Orycteropus afer. Next base: position 2,773,742 of record NW_006921756.1, read on the forward strand.
CTGAAAGAATTGGCAAAGAACAAGGCTCCAGGAATTGACGGAATACCCATTGAGATGTTTCAACAAATGGATGCCATGCTGGAGGCACCTACTCACCTATGCCAAGAGATTTGAAAGACAGCTACCTGACCAACTGACTGGAAAAAGATACATATTTGTACCCATTCCAAAGAAAGGTAATCCTAAAAAATGTGGAAATTATCAAACAATACCATTAATATCACATGCAAGTAAAATCTTACTGACGATAATTAAAAAACAGTTGCAGCAGTAGATTGACAGAGAGCTTCCAGAAATGCAAGCTGGATTCAGAAGAGGATGTGGAATGAGGGATATCATTGCTAATGTCTGATGAATCTTACCTGAAAGCAAAGAATACCAGAAGGATGTTTTATTGACTTTGCCAAAGCATTTGATTTTGTGGATCATAACAAATTATGGATAACATTGAGAAGAATGGGAATTCTAGAACACTTGATCGTACACATGAGGAACCTGTACATAGATCAGGAGGCTGTCATTCGAACAGAACAAGAGGATACTGCAAGGTTTAAAATCAGGAAGGGAGTGGATCAGGGTTGTATCCTTTCATCAAATTTATTCAATTTGTATGTTGAGAAAATAATCTGAGAAACTGGGTTATATAAAGAAAGTGGCATAAGGATTGGAGGAAGACTCATTTTCTTTTCTTTTTTTTAAAAAAACTTTTATAGTGATTTGGGTGAAAGTTTACAGAGCAAATTCATTTTCCATACAGCAGCTCACATACACTTTCTCATGACATTGACTGCAATTTCCCACAGAGCAACAGCTCCCCTCCCACTTCCTTCCCATAGTTAGCTCTTCCCCGTGTCCTTCCCTCCCATGCACTCCTGCCCCCCAAGCTGTGCATAAACAGCCCTTCTATTCTCCCATGACTGACCTATCCAAGGAGTGTATCTACCTAATGTAAATGTTCAGCTCATACACCTGTAGGAAGACTCATTTTCAACCTGCAATATGCAGATGGCACTATCTTGCCCGCTGAAAGTGAAGATGACTTGAGGAACTTATTGATGAAGATTAAAGACTACAGTCTGCAGTATGGATTGTTGTTGTTGTTGTTATGTGTCGTTGAGTCGGACCTGACTCATAGCGACCCCTCCTTGGGTTTCCAAGATAGTATCACTATGGAAGCAGATTGCCCCATCTTCCTTCCGAGGAGTGGCTGGTGGGTTTGAACCGCCAGCTTTCTGGTTAGCAGTCAAGTGCCTTAGGCACTATGCTACCAGAGCTCC
>NW_006921756.1:2798554-2815823 GCF_000298275.1 Orycteropus afer afer
ATGTCTTTATCTGGTTTTGGTATCAAGGTTATGCTTGCTTCATAAAATAAATTTGGGAGGATTCCTTCCTCTTTTATGTTCTGGAATAGATTTATTATGATTGGTGTCAGTTCTTCTCTGAAAGTTTGGTAGACTTCTCTAGTGAAACTGTGTATGCTAGGCTTCTTTTTTTTGTTGTTGTTGGTAATTTTTTTCATGACATGTTCAATTTCTTCTTTTGTTGTGGGCTTGTTCAATTTTTCCACCTCAGTCTGTGTTAATTTTGGTAAGTAGTATTTCTAGAAATCTGTCCATTTCTTCTAGATTTTCAAATTTGTTGGCATACAGTTCTTCATAGTATCCTGATATTATCCTTTTAATTTCAGTTGGTTCTGTTGTGATGTCACCCAATTCATTTCTTGTTCATGTCATTTTTATTCACTCCCTCTTTTCCTTTGTTAAATATGCCAGTGGTTTATTAATTTTATTAATGTTTTTAAAAAAACAACTTCTAGTCTTGTTGATTTTGTCTGTTCTCTCTCTATTTTCTGTTCCATTTATTTCTCCTTAAGTCTTTATTATTTTTTTTCCTTCTGGTAACTGTAGTCTTTTCTTGCTGTTCTTTTTCTAACTGTTTGAGATTTTGGGTTTATGTGTTGGTTTTGGCTCTTTTCTTCTTTTTTGATGTGTTCATTTATTGCTATAAAGTGGCCTCTGATCACTGCTTTTGCTATTTCCCCAAAATTTTGGTATGTTGTGTTTTCATTCTTGTTTGATTCAAGGAATTTTCTCATTTCACTTTTTATTTCTTCTATTACCCAGTCTTTTTTAAGCAGCCTGTGTTAGATTGGGTTCTCTAGAGAAACAACACCAGAACACCAGTAAAGCCTTCTGGTTAGCAGTCAAGTGCCTTAGGCACTATGCTACCAGAGCTTATATATATATATATGTAAATTTATCTTAGGAAAATGGCTCACACACTTATAGATTGTAAGTCCAAAGTTCTTGGATCAAACGTCAAGCTGGAGGCTTTTCCCAACTCTTACAGCTGCAGGGGTTGAGGAGCTCAAGGTTGGCAGGTAGTATACTGGCTGTTGACTCCAACGAATGATGAATCCAAGATCTCCAGGCTGAATGGTGGATTGTTCGCTCATGGACAATTGTAGGCAGCACAACAGAATCCAGATCCACAGAAGCATGTCTCTTTTCTCAGGATGTCCATAAATATACTGGAAGCAGGCCACACCCCTAGGGAAACTCCCTTTCAATGGATTGGCTGCTTAAAACATATTAATCTGATCTCGTCATGGGAATAACCACGTCACAACTGCTTAAACCACACAGAATTATGGTCCAGCCAAGTTGACACACAGCTCCAACTATCACAGCTCACATTTTGTGTCAACTTGGCAGTTGTACACATCTTCTTAAACATATATAATCTCTAAATAAGAACAATTATAAAGTCATATTTGCACCTAACATGATATGCTAACACACGTACAACCGAAACACATTAATCTTATTTACATTTCACAGTTCAAAACAGGAGGAAACAAACATATTTGATGCACATATATAATGAAGAAATATAACAATCACAGTCCTCATTTCTGTAACTGGTCATGCGGTCATAGCTGATATTCAGAACTACCTTCTTCCACCACCCATTCTGTATTTCTCTTGCCCTCAGCAAGCCCCTCAGTTGGTCATGGTTCTTTGCCTGGTGGGGTGACCCAGACCTTCATTCCTGAAGGGTATGGGCCATTATCAGTCATATATCAGAATTGGGTTACTGTAATTTTCCATTGACTTTAACCACAGGGCATGGTATTACTAAGAGACGTTCTAAAGAATCTCTTGTATTCCAGATATATTCTTCTTTATTTCCATTGTGTAATGTCAATCCAATTTCCCCATGGTAATCAGGATCTATCACACCAGATAGTACAGTAATGCCCTTCTTTGTCTGTTGATCCAGAGGCATGAGAAAGCCAAAATGGCTGGGTGGCATTCTTAATTTCCAGTTCAATGCAATCAGTATTGTGTCTCCAGGTGGGAGTGTTTTTCCCTTTGGGACTAAGATCTCCAGACCCACAGAGCATATGGTAGCAGGGACAGGAAACAAAAATTTTTTGAGTGAGTCACTAGGGGTAATAGTGAGTGGTACCACTCCCATTTCCACCCCTTAGTTCGTGGACCTGTGAATTCCAGCTATTGGAGAAACAGAACCATATATTGGGCCCTGGTTTAGAACATATACAGCTTCCTGGAGAACATTGCCCCAACCCTTCAAGGTATTGCCACCTAGCTGTCACCATAATTGTGTTTTCAGTAGGCCATTCCATTGCTTTATCAAGGCAGCTGCTTCAGGATGATGGGGAACATGGTAAGACCAATGAGTTCCATGAACACAGGCCCATTGCTGCACTTCATTTGCTGTGAAGTGAGTCCCTTGATCTGAAGCAATGCTGTGTGGGATACCATGATGGTGGATAAGGCATTCTGTAAGTCCACGGATGGTAGTTCTGGCAGAAGCATTGTGTGCAGGGAAGGTGATTCAATTTCCATGTTTTTTGTTCTTTTCCCATTTATTTTCCTATTGTTGATTTCTAATTTTATAGCATTGTGATATGAGAAGATGCTTTGCAGTATTTCAATGTTTTTAAACCAATTAAGGCTTGCTCTGTGGCCTAACATATGGTTTATCATGGTGAATGTTCCATGTGCACTGGAAAAGAATGTATATTGTGCTATTGTTGGGTGAAGTGCTCTGTAGATTTCTATAAGGTCAAGTTGGTGGATTGCATTCTTTAGTTCTTCTGTATCTTTGTTGAATTTCTATCTAGTTGTTCTATCTTTGATTGAAAGTGGTGTATTAAAGTCTCCTACTATGACTGTGGAGTCATCTATTTGTCCTTTCAATTCTGTTAAAGTCTGATTTATGTATTTTGCGGCTTTTTCATTGGGTGCATAAATTTTTATTATGGTTATGTCCTCTTGTTCAATCGATCTTTTAATCATTTACAATGTCCTTCCTTGTTTCTTAGGGTGGTTTTCGTCAATTTTGTCAGAAATTGATATTGCCACTCTTGCTCTCTTCTGTTTGCCATTTGCTTGATATATCTTTTTCCAACCTTTGATTTTTAGTCTGTTTGTGTCTTTGTCCCTAAGGTGTGTCTCTTGTAGACATCATATTGATGGGTTATGTTTTCTTATCCAGTCTGCAACTCTCTGTCTCTTGAATGGTGCATTTAATCCATTGACATTCAGTGTAATTATTAACAAGCATGAATTTGTTGCTGTCATTTTGTTATTTATTTATTGTGGTGTTGCTTATTTCTTTGTTCCATAGAATTTTCTGTGCTGAACTTGTTTTGTTTACAAATCATGTTATCATTTCTTTCATTGCTATTGTTTTAGTATGTGCAAAATATTTGTGCTTGTCCTGTTTTCATTTTGATGTGAAGGTTTATCGTTTTTCTTTGAGGTTACCCTTTGATTTATAATTTTCTTCCCAAGTTTAGAACAGTCCATTGCATCTTGTAATTGTCTTGACTTCCTCACTATTTAGAAGTTCTGTAACTACACTATTTTTTCCCTTTTTTTGGTTTGTAGTTGTCCTTATTTGCCACTTGATGTTTCTTGTTCCCTGTTTATAATCTTGTAAGCTTATTTTACTTTGGATAATTGCATAACTGGGTTGGTTTCTGGGTTATATCATCATGTGTATTAATGATCAGTTGCTGTTTGCTGTTGTTGGTTTCCTGTCCAAAGGACTCCCTTTAACATCTCTTGTAAGTGTCTGGTTTTAAAAAATTCCCTTAATTTCTGCTTATCTGGAAATGTCCTAATTTCATCATCATATTTGAGGGACAATTTTTCTGGGTATATAGTTCTTAGTAGGAAATGTTTTCTTCCAGGGTTTTATAGATACCATCCCATTGCCTTCTCACCTGCATGGTTTCTGCCAAGGCAGCAGAGCTTAGTCTTGCTAGTTGCCCTTTGTAGGTAACTTTCATTTTTCATATGCTGCTTTCAGGATTCTTTCTTTGTCTTTGTTTTTAGTGAGTTTGATGATGATATATCTTGGTGATTTTCTCTTGGAGTCTATCCTGTTTTGGGTTTATTGGCCTTCTTGAATGGATGTATTCTCATCTTTTATCATATCAGGGAAATTGTCTTCCAACAAAATTTCAACTAATTTCTTTTTGGTTTTATTTGTCTCTTCCTGTTCTGGAATTCTGATTTCATATAGGTTATTGCTCTTGGTAGTATCCCACATGAATCTTAGGATTTTTGCATTTGTTTTTATCTTTTTTTCTGATTGATTCATTTCCAAAGATGTATTGAGGTATTCGTCTTCAGTCTCACTAATTCTGTCTTCTATTGATTTGATTCTACTCCTTTGTCCATTCAATGTATTACCTATTTCTGAAAATTTAGTATTAGTCTTCTGGATTTGGTATCATTTCTAATTTTTCATTTATTTTGTCACTTTGTTCTTGTGTTGTCTTCCAAAATTGTTTTAGGGTTTTGTCTGTGTTTTCCTTAATTTCATCAATGCTTTCCTTGATCTGTCTCTCAATCCATTGAAGGTATCTAAATATAATTATTTTGAATTCCTTATCAGGGAGTTCCAATGCTGCTTCTTCCTCAGGAATGTGTTCTGGGTCTTTAACCTGTCCCTTGTTTCTACTGCCTTATCTTGCTTCTTTGTGTGGACTGTGGTGGTCCATTGTCTCTGAGACATTGTGATGTTGTTGTATTAATATTTAATTGGTGAATGTATGTAGCTAAGGCATCTGACTGCTAACCAGAATGCTGGCAGTTCAAACCCACCAGCCATTCCTCAGAAGGAAGATTGGGCAATCTACTTCCATAGTGATACTGCCTCAGAAACTCAAGGAGAGGTCCCTATGAGTTGGATCTGACATGAAAGCAGTGACATTTTATTTTTATTTTACTTTTTTAATGTTGGAGTGATTCACTCAAGATTTTCATTTTCTCTATCTTTTTTTTTTTTTGTTTTTTTATGTATCTGAATAAACAGGGTACTGTGCTCCTCTATTCTCTAATTGGTAGCATTTAGACACTCACCACCTGTCTCCTGGTGGGTATGATAGAGAATGAGAGTGTGTGCACAGATCTCTGTAGCTGTTTGTAAAGAGCAATTAAGGGTGAGTCAGGCTTGTTTTGGCTAATCTGTATTGTTGACCAGTTGGTGCAGAAGCAAGTGGTGGACCTCACTCAGTAGGTGGGGCTGCAGAAGATGCGAGTATGGTTGCATCATATGGGCACAGTTGCTGTCTCCCTCTCAGTTAAAAAAAAAGAAACAACAACAAAATACCAAAAAAGTGAAAACAAGAGGACAAAAAACACACATGACATAAACACACAGGAACAATCACCAAAAAATGGAAAGAAAAAAATAATGTAGAAAGGAAATAAATGAGATGAAATATTTAAAGAAATAGTTTAAAAGGCAAAAGAAATATAATAGAAAAAGCAGAAAACAAAAACAAAAACAAAACAACCTGCAATATCCAGGGAGGGGAGAATAAGAGAAAAGAGCCAGAATAGGGGAATAATGAAGAAAACAATGGGAAAAATGCAAAAAGAAAAAGAAGGAATGGAAAGAACCACAAGAAAGAGAAATATGGGAACCAGGCAAAGGGAAGGGAAAAAAGACAAAAAGTAGAACCTTAGAAGGGAAAAACAATGAATAAAAATACAAGGAAAGAAAAAAATTAAAGAGAACAACTTAAAAAACAAACAGAAAACAAAAGCATATACAAACAAACAAACAAATCTGGGAGGGGGAGTGAGGTAAGGCACCGAGGCTCTGTTGGAGCTCGCAGATGGGGATGGAATTCCTGCTGACCCAGAAGTTGGGTGTACCAATGAGTTATTCATTGGAAGTATTTTTTATCAACAACACAAACAACAACTATACACATGGACCTTGCTGGATGAAATGCACTGGAAGCTGACTATAGCTGTGGACAATGGAAAACTCAATATTATCAATCAGAACAAGGCCAGGGGCTGACTGCAGAACAGACCATCAATTTTTCATATGCAAATTCAAGATGAAGCTGAAGAAAATTAAAATAAGTCCATGAGAGCCAAAATATGACCTTGAGTTATCCCACCTGAATTTAGAGACCATCTGAAGAATAGATTTGAGGCATTGAACACTAATGACCAAAGACCAGGTGATTTGTAGGTTGATATCAAACACAAAGAAAGCAAAAGGTTATTAAAAAGATAAGAAAGAAAGAAAAGTCCAAAACGAATGTCATAAGAGACCCTGAAACTTGCTTTTGAACATAGAGTAACTAAAGCGAATGCAAGAAATGATGATATGAAAGAGCTGAGCAGAAGATTTCAAAAAGTCACTGAAGAAGATAATGTAAAGTATTATAAAGAAATGTGCAAAGATCTGGAGTTAGAAAATCAAAAGGGAAGCATACCCTTGGAATTTCTTAAGCTGAAAGAACTGGTTTGATAGAGATAGGCAATTTGAGCATTGGCTACCTAAAATGGGATGAGATAATGGCATAAAGTGGTTGGCTTACACACTTTCACGGGTGTGCTTACACTCAAAATGAGGGGGCCTAGGGAGAATCCCCAAAGAACAGATGCCTGTTTTCCTGATGAGTCTGGAAAGATAGGGTGGGTGATGATGATGATAGGATTATACGATTCAGTTGTTAGTTTTTAACAGGGTAAATTGTGACTATGAAAACTATAAGTGTGGAAGCTCTAACTGTGAAAGAGTAGACTAATGGGAAGCACTGCTAGGCTGGAGTACAGTGGCCAAACCAAAAGTCCCTTAAATATCTTGCTATGCTGATACCTTGAGAGAGGCTCAGAGTAAGGAAATAATCTTCTCTCAGTTAAATTTTATCAGATGCCAGACAGGGTGGAGATGAGATGAACTTGGAGAACCTAGCCAGATCAGGTGGACAGCTGTAGCAGACCTGAATAACTGGTACCTGAGTAATCTCACTCTGAGGACTCTTTGCCCTATTGGGCTAATTATTAATGACTTTTATAGATTAGTAAAGTGATTGGGAGGGGGAACTTTGTCTTCCAAGAATGAAAGAATGATAGCTAAGTTTATTGCTTCCCACTAGTACAATGCATCAACTTCCTCTCCAGTCTCGAGGTCTTTGGCAGGCCCTATCCCCACCAACCCAGGTTACTTGACAGATGCAGAGGGGTTGATATTTCTGGAACACACTTCTGAAAACTTTTTCGTCCGCTAAGTCCCCTCCCTCCATGGCATTCTGCAGCCTAGATGAAAAAGTTCAGTCTCCTTACTCCTCTGTTCCAGGCTTCACCCAACCATGCTCTCAGTGCCACAGTTTTCTGACAAATCCTTCCCCTTTGTTGTATCTACTTCATAATATTTCAGATATTTCCTCCTCCCCCAAACTATGACCCTTACTTTCTCCAATCTCAGGTCATTGCCTGCTCCACTTTTATGGAAGTTTTGCCTATGCCAGTTCAACTTGAAACTTCTCTGTGACTCTCCCTCATACTTTCTGGGCTAGCCCCACTGCTCAAAACAAACCATATTAATCTCACTTGGCCCATCTCAATTCAATTCAGTTTGTCCTGGGTAGACCTTTAAATATGTTTCAACCCAACTTTAGCAAGCTTTTCATGCTTTCTTGGGCTTTTCTCAGTATATCACTAAAGAGTCCTTTAGTTTCAAACAACAGAAAATTCAATTTAAACTGAATTTAAAAAATAAACAGGATTTCACATAGTTAAAAGATCCAAAGACACTCTTAGCTTTAGGTGCATCTTGGTCCCAGGAGTTCAAACAATGTGACTAATATTTGGTTTCTCTGTGTATATTTTTCCATTTGTTGCTTGAGAGTTGGGTCCATTCTTGTCAGGTTTTCTTTTTAAAATGAGATTACATCCTTCCATGTTAAAATCCCATATTAAAGAGAGAGGCTGTTTCAAGAAAGCTTAATCAAAGATGAGACAGTGAGTCTCATTAGCCCTGATTGCAGTCCCTGGATAGTGCAACATATTTGACTGCTAAGCAAAAGGTTGGCTGTTTGAGTCTGAGGCATCTTGGGAGAACAGGCTGGCAATTTACTTCTGAAATATCAGCCATTGAAAACCCTGTGGAGCATAGTTAACACTCTGTTACACATGGGTCATCATGAATACGAATTAGCTTCTTGGCAAACACCCCTGATTGCTTTGATCATGTACCTACTCTTGAACAGTCAGTCACTGTGGCCAAGGTGAATGCAAACTATCCTAAATAAATATGGGCTGCTGCTGGAATTGGAGGTGAGATCATTTCCATTAAACTGCAAAGCCAAGAAATTCTTGGTACAGCGTTGAAAGGGGGAAGCAGGGAATGAATGTTGGGGAAGCATTCAGTCAATGCCCACTGTACACTTTCTAGGCTAACCCTATTTACTTCTTAGGAGAATCCTACATGGTCTTTGCCAGAAACTAAAGCTCCTTCATCAGGTGGGGACCTTTCTCATGTTCTTCTCCAAACACTCCCTTCATCACACTGCCAGGATGGGACCATGCCAATAAACAAATCCACCCTAAAATATGGAAGCCTGCTACTACTTATTATGTTCCCTTACTCTCTGATCAGGTGACTTGCATCTTAAATGATGCACTCAGTGTCTTGCAGCAATGAAATAAAGAACAAGCAGTAGAATTTCAGGTAGGTGATAGACCAATGGAGAGAACACTTTTGGAGTTCTTTTCATTGCACTATCTTCTTGCCTCCTTGGCCTGTGGGTGCCTCCCCAGCAGAGGAGGATGAGGAGGCTTGGTGTTCTCTACTGGAAGGAACAAGGAGACCATGTTGGTATCTAACCATTCTCTGAGTTAGCATCTGAAATCTGAATTCCAAGTCCGTCTGTGTGCTGGTTTGCAGCCCAACCCCCATCTCCATAACAGATTCAGTCTTCACCTTCTTTTGTACACTAACTCCCCTGACCTCCCTTGTTATCTCTCTTCTGGTTGGGTTTGGCTGATGCGCGATGTCAGTGAGCAATTGAAGGGTGGGAGAAAAGAGAGGTAGGGACATTTATCCTCTGCTCATTCCCTGCACTGGTAGTACTTCTTTGGCAATTGCTGTGTCCCCAGGACTACAGCATCCACCAGGCACTCCCTCTCCTTGGGGACTACAGGAACATTGTTTCTTCCTCTTTCTTTTCAACCTAGGGATGTTGATGAGTTTCCCACTGTTGCTAGTCTCTGGATGATATGTCATATTTTGTTTTATTTATTTTCTCACCCTCTGAAAGGAGTGCTGCATTCAAGTCACTCTGAAATACTTGCAGTGAATTCTGTTTCCCACTGGGACCCTGACTGATATGTCCCAAGACTGGAGGAAGAACCAAGAGGCCTTCCCTAGTCAAGACTTGTATCTGGTGTCAAGCTTGTTCATCAACAGTTCCCTGGGCTGGGGAATTGAGAGCTACTACTGACTTGATCTCTGACTTTGGGTGCTTCCCTGACCCTCTCTGGGCTCTCAGTGACTCCACCAACTCAGCAGGGAGGTTGAATTTGATGACCCCATCCTTATTACTATGAAAGTGATGTTCTAAGTGTCAAGTTTGTGCTATGGTCCTGTAGATGAAGTTGGCCCTTTTTGACCCAGAATTTCCCTTCTGGAGCTAAAACCTTATTCCCAAACATGCTTCACAACAAAGAAACAAACACCTGACAAAAAAGGGTTCCAAAGCATCTTGTGCCTCGAATAAGTGCAAATCCTACCAGGGGTCCACAATGTTGGGAGTCAGGGGAAGCATTCTTATAAGAGAGAGCACATGGAAGCTGAACCCTAGTTTCATGATCCGGAAAATGTGTATAAAGAATGCTTGGGTTAAATGAGATAGTGTGTAGAAAGTGCCTGGAACATACAAGGTACTTAAAAAATAAAATAAAATAAAAAGACAGTCATTATAGTGATGATTACACCAAGAATTGCCTTCTGTTAGTTCCTCCAAGGAACCAAGTTAGGATATCCATTGACTAGTTTCTTGAAACTGGTTTGTCTTTCTTGAGTTTTGGGAGAAGTCAGTCAGGCTCTTCTGTTGGTTGTCTGTGAGTGCTTAAGGCACTTGACTGCTAACCAGAAGGCTGGTGGTTCAAACCCACCAGCCACTCCTCAGAAGGAAGGTTGGGCAATCTACTTCTGTAGTGATACTGCCTTGGAAACCCAAGGAGGGGTTGCTATTGAGTCGGATCTGACTCCACGGGAGTGGGTTTGGTTTTGGTTTTGGTCCCTGACTTGAAGGAGCCCTGGTGACACAGTAGTTAAAGTTTGAACCCATTAGCTGCTCTGTAGGAGAAAGACATGGCAGTCTGCTTCCATAAAGATATACAGCCTTGGAAACCCTAAGGGGAAATTCTATAGCATCACTGTGGGGTGAGTTTGGTAGTGAGTTTGGTTTTGGTTTTGTCTCCATCATATGGTCACGTAATTAGAAGGGACCAGTCCCTGGAGAAGGATATCATGCTTGGTAAAGCAGAGGGTCAATGAAAAAGGGAAGACCTTTAATGAAATGGATTGACACAGTGGCTATAATGATTAGCTCAAGCATAGCAAGGATTGTGAGGATGGCATAGGATCTGACAGTTTTTTGTTTTGTTTTACATAAAGTTGCTATGTGTTGGAGCTGACTCAAGGCTACTAACAACAACAACAACAACACTGCCCCATGAGCTGAAGCCCAACCTGGGTTGCTGCTGGATGCAGGGTGTGGCTGTGAGTGGGGCCTGGCGGGGTGCCTCTATCCAGAGTATAAGGAAGCCAGGCCAACAGAAAGCAGCTCAGAAACTGGGCAGCCGTAACTTGAGGAAGCAGCTCAGAAACTGGGCAGCTGTAACTTGAGGCTGCAACTCCAGCCATGGGATCCCTTATGTTCTCCCTGAGCCTTTCCCGTCTGGTCCTGTGGGCTTCTGGCTTTATCTTGGTCTTAGTCTTCCTCAAGCTTGCTCACTTACTGCTGCGGAGGCAGAAGCTGGCCAGGGCTATGGACAGCTTCCCAGGCCCTCCCACCCACTGGCTCTTTGGGCATGCCCTTGAGGTAGGTGGGGAGAAAATGGGGTGGGGAACAGTCTCCCTTCCTTCAGAAAATCAAACATTATTTCCTGGGGACCATGGAGGTAGAACCTATGCTTGGAGAAAGGAATGATGTTCTGGGAGCCATAGTTCCCCTTCAGCTTTCCCACCAGGATCTTTCCCTCACCGCTGCCTCCAAAGCCAGCCTCAGTGGGGAATGGGGCTTCAGAGCTGGGACCAAGCAGGCCACAGACTGCTTCCCATTGTCCCAAAACCCAAGACTCAGACATGGCTCTATTAGAAGCTTGGGGATAGTACAAAAGTAACATACCTGGATTGTATGATGGAACTGTTGTTGTTATGTGCCATCAAGTCAGACCCGACTCATAGTGACCCCTCCTTGGGTTTCTAAGGCAGTATCACTATGGAAGTAGATTGCCCTATCTTTCTTCCGAGGAGGGCTGGTGGGTTTGAACCGCCAGCCTTCTGGTTAACAGTCAAGTGCCTTAGGCACTACTACCAGAGCTCCCATGATGGAACTAGTCAGTCTGTTTTAGGGCTTAATCAGTGTCCTCTGCTCTGTGCAATGTAAAAATTTCATTTTTAGGACAGAAAATGAAAGCAAAGGCAGAGATTAGTGCTGTCACGTGAGAGACTTCAGATAGAATGAAAGGGCATGGGAAATGAAACTTCTGATTCTTAGACAGTTACTTTGGCTGTTGGTCCCTGTAATAGTTGAAAAGAAGGTAAGAGATGTTATGCTGCAGCTAAGTAGAGAAAAGCCACATCTGGGGTGGCTTGAGGCAAAAGTCAGGCCAGTTAAGCAAGATGATTGACAAGGGGCCAGGATCTTCTTGTTAGACCCAGCCAGAGGCCCAAGGCTATATTCATAAGAATAGGAAGATAGTCAAGGTGTGGAGAAGAGAATATGGAACTGGAAACTGGAATGTTTTAAAAAGGGTTATGTGTTTATTTGTACTATAGATAATGAATGTTTCTCCTACCTAGTGTTGTGAAACAGACATAAATGTATTATGGAAATGAATTTTGGGTATTATATATTAGAAAACAGAAAGCATGCAACTCTGCCTTCAGCCAATACTTGATTGGATATACTAAAATAGGAATTAAGATTTGTATGAGAGAAACACAGTGTTTGCTTCAGTCCAAAAGAGTGATTGATTATATTCCTTGAGCTCAGAAGAAAGATGAGCTGGGATAAATAGAGAATTCAGAAATCACAGATAGATGGCAAAAGAAGCCACAGGAGTGGAGGAGAGCCACCAGGGAGAAGGTGCAGAATGAGTAGAAAGAAAGGACTAGGTTTTCAAGAGCACATGTCTTTGAGGAACAAATGCTGGGGAAGAGCTGCTGAGAGGGGACATCAGGAGATGTGGCAAGACATCCAGGAGAGAGTTCAAATTCAAGAAAGAGTGGTGCTTAGTGCTTATTTGTTAAATGTGTGATGAATTCCTGGGGGATTGAACTCAGGCAGCAAAACTATTCAATCAGGATGAGGACCAATGTCTGCATCACCCTAGACACTTGGTCCTTCTTTTGGGTTCCTTTTGTCCTCTCTTCTTAGGGATTTAGATGCTTCCCTACTCTCCACATCAAGCCTGGTCATTCCTGGGGCTGCAGTTCATTTTTGAATGTTGAAGACAGGAGAGATATTAGGTATAGAGCACAGGCTTTGCAATCTAAAGACCTGGGTATGAATTCCAGTTGTGTAGCTCTGGTGGCATAGTGCCAAAGGCATTTGACTGCTAACCAGAAGCCTGGAGATTCAAACCCACAAGCCACTCCTCAGAAGGAAGACTAGGCAATCTACTTCTGTAGAGATGCTGCCTTGGAAACCCAAGGAGGGGTCGCTGTGAGTTGGAATAGACTCGATGGCAGTGAGTTTGTTTTTTTTTTCTGTTTTGACTTTGAGCAAGGCCCATATCCACTTACTAGTTAATACTTGGTGCGTAGGAGCATCATGGGGTGGGGGAAAACCCTCATGTCAATCTGACCCAGGAGTCCTTTCTCTGTCTTGTGTCTTCACATGTAAGTGTATAAGTACATTTGTCTTAGGAAGGATGAAGAATGAAGGTACCTGGTTTTCACCAGAGTGGTGGAGAAATCACTTCTCTGTTCTTTGGGAACTTTTACCATTAGATCCCCTTTCTTCAGTTTCCCCATAGCCTGCTGCTCAACTTCATAACTGAGTGCCCAAAGAGATTGTTTAAATTAAGTCCACTTTTTTTCACCAATGGTTATTTGAGACATGCTGCCTCTTCTCACTTTTGGATTATTTTTCTTGGTAGGTGCTCCTAACCCTTTTGCTTTAAATACACAGCTTTGCTGTCTTTTGACACTGGCTGACATGCTGAGCATCAACAATTTAGAATGTGTGTTGAGTTCCCAGGGTGGAGAGATGATTGGGATGAGGCTACCCAAGACCACAAAGATGCCCATCCTGGAGGAGCATAGGCGTAGGGAGATCTGGCCCCCAACTCCCAAGCCCTGCAGGACTGCTCTGGTCAGTGGGAGCTTGTGTGGCTCCTGAGAGCAGAGCAGGGACTCATAGGGGGAAAGCCACAGGTGGGTTGTTTTCAATTTAGTGCCCAAGAATTAGAACAGTCCACGGATGGGTTGTGTTGTTTTGAAAAGTTGTAAATTTCCTGTCACAAGAGAGGGGGGAAGAGATTCTCACTTTATGAAGGTGATGATAGATTGGGCAATTCAGTTACTCTGAATCTGAGATCACATGACCTGCCTTGAGGGAGCTCCAACATACTGGTGGGAATCCCATCTCTCACCCTTCCCCAACCATTCGTTTTTCTAAACTCCCACCACCATTTTGTGAATAGATTTATTTTTGTTCTCATTAGGACTCTCTGCTCCCTCTGCTGTGGTAGCCAGTGGCTGTAGCAAACTGGCTAAGCAGTACCTTGGTTTCTTGAACACTGGCCAACTGAGTTTCAGGTCAACTGGCTGATGGCTTGGGAAGGCTTGTTAACAGGAGGGGCAGCAGAAACAGTCTCAGTCAAGCTTCTCAGTCTGCTCCGACTTGAGTTGGATGGTTCTCTTAGTTTTTTTTTTTTTTTTTTGGTGTGGTTCAACTAGTTGATGTTGACCTTATGTGGACTTGGGGAACAGAAAAGATGGTGGTGACATTTGGCTTGCTATCCCTAGTTCCACCTATTGTTTTTTCTTGGTGAGGTCACAAAGAGTGCAAACGTGAGGATGAGGAGGGTGTGGTCAAAGATTGCTGCCCTGATCTTTCCTTGCTTCCTTCCCTCTGAAGAAAAACAAACTCAACCCAGGCCTCCATACCCTGAAAACATTCCAGCTCAGGGAGTCTGAGGACAGGCCTGAGACATATAGTTGTGTATCTCAGAGCAGCTGGCCAGGCAGCTGAATGCCACACAGAGAGGATGCACCAGTTTGTTCAGAGATACTGTAGCTCTAGCAGTGGGCTGGTCTGCTGGGAGCTATTTTCAGTTTCACCAAGTTTTTTCTGGAAAATTAAGGGCATGTAGGGGAAAGCTGGAAGTGAGGAGGTAGGTGTGGGCTCAGACTGTGATCATGGTCAGGGTCTCCTGTTCCTGGTAGGATGCTGCAGAGGGGCCCAAGCACAACTGACAAGAAGTAGAATGGGACTCAGATGAAGCAGATCAGCCAAAGGCTTCTTCTAACTCCAAATTCCTGTTAATCTGGCTTCTCTGTGATTTAAGCTCTTTCTGCTCCGTCCAACTGGGCTCTTGGGTCTTGGGAAGGAGGAGATGAAAACCCAGAAAAGAAGATGGAAAAGTAAGGTAGACACAAGAGGAAGGGGGAACTTCCAGGGACACCAGTGAGGAAGGAGGCTGGGAAGGGATCAGGCACATCAGGAGATCCTCTATTACCAGTGGGTGGCTCAGTCACATGGCTAGTTAGGATCCTTGACTCTAGTCAAGTTTCCCAAATGCAGAGACCACATCCATGGCATCTCCAGATCCCCCACAGAGCTCAGCACAGGGCTGTGGACACAGTATGTACTTGGTAAAATATGTGGTAAACAAATGGAATGAATTATGGAAATGAAAAAGGAAGGAAGAGAAGAAAGGAAGGGAGAAAGCACATCAAGTTCCTGGCTAATCTAAACATTGGCTAGAGACAGTCTATCTCATGTGGACCTAGCCCAAGGTCTTGCTCAATTTGGGAGTTCATAGAAGGGCCAACACTAGCACTGACCTGTGTGATAAACAATATTGCAAATCTCTGTTTGCTCTTCCCAGCAGGTCCAAGCCTGCCTACTCTATACTCTATAGCGTAGGCTTATCACTTTAGGCCACTGGACATTGTGTGCTCAATGATAGTGAAAACTCTCACAAGCCCTCTTGGGAAAGGAGGGGTAACTGGAATGCAGAATTCCGAGGCAGTGAGGGAGGGAGTCTATGGGAGACAAACAAGATTCTGCAGGGGATCTAGGAGGAGATGAATCTCAGAGAAGGCAAAGATGGTTGGCTGGACACCAAAATGCTCTTACTGTTGTTAGGTGCCATTGAGTTAGCTCCAACTCATAGTGACCCTATGTAGAACAGAACCAGAATAGCCAGGTCCAATCTCCAGGGTCCTTGGGAGTAGTGGCCTGGTCAGAGAAGGATGTCAGAGGGGCTATATTATCAGATTCCCTTGTCCTTCCTCAAGGCTGTCTTCTGGAGGATACAAAATGGATTAATTGAGTGAGTAGAGAGTATGAAAGGGGAAAAAAAGCATGGCTAGTTCTTGGGTCCATGCTGCCAAAATTACAATGAAAAGAAGAAACAATGAACATGCCAGAAAGGGCCAGGGTCATGAACAACTTATACACTGCACAAACTGTGCCAACTGCATGCCAATGGATAAGGCCATTGAGAAGTTTATCATTACAAACACAGTAGAGGCTGCAGCTATTAGAGACATTTCTGAAGTAAATGTCTGACTCATAAACGTCTATGTGCTTGCCAAGCTGTATGTGAAATTACATTATTGTGTGAATTGTGTGATTAATTCACAGCAAGGTGGTCAGGAATTGTTCTCATGAAGCCCGGAAGGACTAAACACCCTTTACCCCAATTGATCCAGGTGAGGAGAGGGAACTCAGGCATGCCCAAAGCAACAGGGAGGGAGAGCAGGAAAAAGGGGATTAAAAGCCAGGAACCCGGACAGAGGAGCAGTCAGCTGCAGGGATCCAGGTGAGGAGAAGGAACTCAGGCACACCCAAAGCAGCAGGATGAGAGAGTGGGGGTCAAAGGGCCTAGGAATCTGAACAGAGGAAGAGTCAGCTGCACGGACCCAGGTAAGGGTGGTAGGAGAGGTTTCCAACAGGGAGACAAACTTGTCTGTCAGTTTGTCCTACCGTGGTGATGTGTTGATGTGAGTTATGAGGCTGAGCCACTGGTGTCTCAAACCCAGCGGGATGCACATGGTGCACAGGTACCAGCCCAGCTTACAGACTGAGACATACTAGGAAGAAGGAGGAGGCTGTCCACTTCTCAAGAAATTGGCCAGGGAAAACCTTATGAATAGCAAAGAAACACTGTTTGATACATTACCGCACAACTTTATGAATAGTCCCGTTAGGTTAGAAGGCTCTCAAAATAGGACTGGGAAAGAGCTGCATCATCTGAGTAAACTCAGCCTTACTCCTATGGATAAGGTAAAGCCTTCAAAACCTAAATTTGCTGATGTGGCACCACTCAAATTGAAGAGAAACAGCTGCAGACATCCATTAATCATCGGAACATGGAAAGTACGAAGTATGAATCTAGGAAAATTGGAAGTTCTCCAAAATGAAATGGAACACATAAAGATTGATATCCTCAGCATTAGTGAGCTGAAATGGACTGGTTTTGGTCATTTTGAATCAGATAACCATGTGATCTACTATGCTGGGAATAACAGTTTGAAAAGGAATGGCATGGCATTCATCATCACAAAGGATGTTTCAAGATCTGTCCTGAAGGACAATGCTGTCAGTGATAGAATAATATCCATATACCTACAAAGAAGACACATTAATAAGACTACTATTCAAATTTATACCCCAACCACCAAAGCCAAAGATGAGGAAATTGAAGAATTTTATCAACTTCTACAGTCTGAAATTGACCGAACATGCAATCAGGATGTGTTAATTATCACTGGTGACTGGAATGCAAAAGTTGGAAACAAAGAAGAATCCTGGTAGTTGGAAAATTTGGCCTTGGCAAC